>NW_027508908.1:6875000-6890000 GCF_051911475.1 Siphateles boraxobius | reverse complement strand
TTCTTTCTTTCTTTCTAACTAATCTTTCTTCTTTCTTTCTAACTAATCTTTCTTCTTTCTTTCTTTCTTTCTTTCTTTCTTTTTTACTTTTTCTTTCTTTCTTTCTAACTAATCTTTCTTCTTTCTTTCTTTCTTTCTTTCTAACTAATCTTTCCTCTTTCTTTCTTTCTTTCTAACTAATCTTTCTTCTTTCTTTCTTTCTTTCTTTCTTTCTTTCTTTCTTTCTTTCTTTCTTTCTTTCTTTCTTTCTTTCTAACTAATCTTTCTTCTTTCTTTCTTTCTTTCTTTCTAACTAATCTTTCTTTCTAACTAATTCTTTCTTTCTTTCTAACTAATCTTTCTTCTTTCTTTCTTTCTTTCTAACTAATATTTCTTCTTTCTTTCTTTCTTTCTTTCTTTCTTTCTTTCTAACTAATCTTTCTTTCTAACTAATTCTTTCTTTCTTTCTAACTAATCTTTCTTCTTTCTTTCTTTCTTTCTAACTAATATTTCTTCTTTCTTTCTTTCTTTCTTTCTAACTAATCTTTCTTCTTTCTTTCTTTCTTTCTTTCTAACTAATATTTCTTCTTTCTTTCTTTCTTTCTAACTAATATTTCTTCTTTCTTTATTTCTTTCTTTCTTTCTAACTAATCTTTCTTCTTTCTTTCTTTCTTTCTTTCTTTCTTTCTAACTAATCTTTCTTTCTTTCTTTCTTTCTTTCTAACTAATCTTTCTTTCTAACTAATTCTTTCTTTCTTTCTTTCTAACTAATCTTTCTTCTTTCTTTCTTTCTTTCTTTCTTTCTAACTAATCTTTCTTCTTTCTTTCTTTCTAACTAATCTTTCTTTCTAACTAATTCTTTCTTTCTTCCTTTCTAACTAATCTTTCTTCTTTCTTTCTTTCTTTCTTTCTTTCTTTCTTTCTAACTAATCTTACTTTCTTATTTAATTCTTTCTTTCTTTCTTTCTAACTAATCTTTCTTCTTTCTTTCTAGCTAATCTTTCTTCTTTCTTTCTAACTAATCTTTCTTCTTTCTTTCTTTCTAACTAATCTTCTTTCTTTCTTTCTTTCTTTCTTTCTTTCTTTCTTTCTAACTCATCTTTCTTTCTTTCTTTCTTTTTCTTTCTTTCTTTCTAACTAATCTTTCTTCTTTCTTTCTTTCTTTCTTTCTTTCTTTCTAACTAATCTTTCTTCTTTCTTTCTTTCTTTCTTTCTAACTAATCTTTCTTTCTAACTAATTCTTTCTTTCTTTCTAACTAATCTTTCTTCTTTCTTCTTTCTTTCTTTCTTTCTAACTAATCTTTCTTTCTTTCTTTCTAACTAATCTTTCTTATTTCTTTCTTTCTTTCTAGCTAATCTTTCTTCTTTCTTTCTAACTAATCTTTCTTCTTTCTTTCTTCTTTCTTTCTTTCTAACTAATCTTTCTTTCTAACTAATTCTTTCTTTCTTTCTAACTAATCTTTCTTCTTTCTTTCTTTCTTTCTTTCTTTCTTTCTTTCTTTCTTTCTTTCTTTCTAACTAATCTTTCTTTCTTTCTAACTAATCTTTCTTCTTTCTTTCTTTCTTTCTAGCTAATCTTTCTTCTTTCTTTCTAACTAATCTTTCTTCTTTCTTTCTTTCTTTCTAACTAATCTTTCTTCTTTCTTTCTTTCTTTCTTTCTTTCTAACTAATCTTTCTTCTTTCTTTCTTTCTTTCTTTCTAACTAATCTTTCTTCTTTCTTTCGTTTTCTTTCTTTCTTTCTAACTAATCTTTCTTCTTTCTTTCTTTCTTTCTAACTAATCTTTCTTCTTTCTTTCTTTCTTTCTAACTAATCTTTCTTCTTTCTTTCTTTCTTTCTTTCTTTCTAACTAATCTTTCTTCTTTCTTTCTTTCTAACTAATCTTTCTTTCTAACTAATTCTTTCTTTCTTTCTTTCTAACTAATCTTTCTTCTTTCTTTCTTTCTTTCTAGCTAATCTTTCTTCTTTCTTTCTAACTAATCTTTCTTCTTTCTTTCTTTCTTTCTTTCTTTCTTTCTTTCTTTCTTTCTTTCTTTCTTTCTAACTAATATTTCTTTCTTTCTTTCTTTCTTTCTAACTGATATTTCTTCTTTCTTTCTTTCTAACTAATCTTTCTTTCTTTCTTTCTTTCTTTCTAACTAATCTTTCTTCTTTCTTTCTTTCTTTCTTTCTTTTTTACTTTTTCTTTCTTTCTTTCTAACTAATCTTTCTTCTTTCTTTCTTTCTTTCTTTCTAACTAATCTTTCTTCTTTCTTTCTTTCTTTCTTTCTTTCTAACTAATCTTTCTTCTTTCTTTCTTTCTTTCTTTCTTTCTTTCTTTCTTTCTTTCTTTCTTTCTTTCTTTCTTTCTAATCTTTCTTTCTTTCTTTCTAACTAATCTTTCTTTCTTTCTAACTAATCTATCTTTCTTTCTAACTAATCTTTCTTTCTAATCTATATTTCTTTCTAACTAATCTTTCTTTGTTTCTAACTAATCTTTCTTTCTTTCTAACTAATCCATCTTTCTTTCTAACTAATCCATCTTTCTTTCTCTTTCTAACTAATCTTTCTTTCTTTCTAACTAATCTTTTTTTCTATCTTTCTTTCTAACTAGTCTTTCTTTCTTTCTAGCTAATCTATCTTTCTTTCTAACTAATCTTTCTTTCTTTCTATTTAATCTTTCTTTCTTTCTCAAGTATATTTTCTAACTAATCATTCTTTCTTTCTAACTAATCATTGTTTCTTTCTTTCTTTCTTTCTAACTAATCTATCCATCTTTCTATCTATCTTTCTTTCTAACAAATCCATCTTTCTTTTTTTCTGACTAATCCTTCTATCTTTCATTCTAACTAATCTTTCTTTACTTCTTTCTATTATTTCTTTTGTTCTTTCTTTCTTTTCTTAACTAATCTTTCTTTCTTTCTCAAAAAGTAATCCTTTACTATCTTTATTATTATTATTTTGACCCTAAATTTAGAAATATATATCCTCCTAGAGCTTTAACTACTACAAACTCGGCTCAGACCTTCAAACTGTTCTGACTAGGCATGCTATCTTTTCTAACTGATTGGACTTACGTTTTTCCTTATTAAAACTCAGAAAATCTCCCACTGACGTGCATTGACGGATGTTCAGATCAAACACCCCAACTGTCAAAAATTCAAATATAAACTCCTTGAAGCCCTAGACACAATCAAATTGCTATCTATCATTTATAATCTATCTAAACTATTTAATAGTTGAGGTTTTTAAATATCATTTGTGTCTAACTGAATGCTATTGAGCTTTTTAGATACATGTTTCCACAAAGAATAATAATATGCACATTTGTATGTGCAGCATATGTATTTTTGAGCAATGTGATTCATATTTCATTACCATGGTAGGTAATTTGCCAATTTATTAGACATTGATAGAATATATATGTTCGTCCGGCAGATTTTTATAATGGATAATATTGCATGTAATGGCCACACAATATTTTATGAAGTTCCTAAACGTAAGTTAGGGAGGAGCGAGCCCATCCAATCTTTCAATCAACAAACAGAGTATATAAGCAGCCGCTTACCTCTCCCTAGTATCAGCTGTTCCAGTATCCCTCCACCTCCCCAAACTCCACCTTCATCTTAGGTACCTTGCCCTTTAATTAACAGGTCCTACATTTAGCCACTGGGGGGGGGGGGGGGGGTATATCAGAGCTCGAGTTGAAGCTGCTTCATCGAGGCCCTCTCCAGCGGACAACAAGCCAAATAAGTTTAACCTAATATCTTAAAGATTTTATGGGCAAACGAACTCGTTATTATTATTCTTCTTACTCAAATTTACAACTCTAACTCCTCCTAGAGCTTTAACTCCACATACTCCAAACTCGGCACGGACACTCAAACTGTTCTGACTCGGTATGCTATATCTTTTCTAACTGATCGGACTTACGGTTTTCCTAAAAACTACGATCAAACTCGGAAAAAACTCCCATTGACTTTACATTGCGGAATCTTCAGATTTTCAAACTCCCCAACTGTCAAAAATTCAAATCTAAATACCTTGAAGCCCTAGACTGAATCAAACTGCCATTCTATATACTATATGAGCCATTGAGACTCATTTAAACTAATAAACTCATATATCTATGACACTTATCTATCTACACTTAAACTCTTAAACTCATAATAAATTAATAAACTCTAAACTTGAACTCTTAGACTAATTTAAACTTATAAACTCTAAACTCATAAACTCATACACTTATAAACTCATGAATTCAAACTCTTATGAACTCAAACTCATAAATTAATAAACTCTGAACTCTTACTCATTTAAACTTATAAACTCTAAACTCATAAACTCGTACACTTATAAACTCATGAATTCATACACTTATGAACTCATGAATTCATAAACTTATAAACTCATACACTTATGAACTCATGAATTCATACACTTATGAACACAATCTTTCTATCTCTCTTTCTTTCATTTCTTTCTCTCATTCTTTCTAAATAATCTTTCTATCTTTCTTTCTTTCTAACTAATCTTTCTTTCTAACTAATCTTTCTATCTTTCTTTCTTTCTTTCTTTCTTTCTTTCTAACTAATTTTACTTTCTATCTTTCTTTCTTTCTAACTAATCTTTCTTTCTTTCTAACTAATCTTTCTATCTTTCTTTCTATCTCTCTTTCTAATCTTTCTTTCTAACTAATCTTTCTTTCTTTCTTTCTTTCTTTTCTAACTAATCTATTTCTTTCTAACTAATCTTTCTTTCTTTCTTTCTAACTAATCTTTCTATCTTTCTTTCTTTCTTTCTTTCTTTCTTTCTAATCTTTCTTTCAATCTTTCTTTTTTTCTTTCTTTCTAACTAATCTTACTTTCTAACTTTCTTTCATTCTAACTAATCTTTCTTTCTAACTAATCTTTCTTTCTTTCTAACTAATCTTTCTATCTCTCTTTCTTTCTTTCTCTCTTTCTTTCTAACTAATCTTTCTATCTATCATTATTTCTTTCTAAACTTTCTTTCAATCTTTCTTTCTTTTTAGCAACCACCCAAAATACCTTAAAACACCCTAGCAACACCATAGCAACCACCCAAAATGCTCTAGAACACCCTAGCAACCACCCAGAACACCCTAGCAACCACCCAAAATACCTTAAATCACCCTAGCAACACCATAGCAACCACCCAAAATACCCTAGAACACCCTAGCAACACCCTAGCAACCACCAGAACACCCTAGCAACTGCATAGCAACCACCCAGAACACCCTAGCAACCACCCAAAATACCTTAAATCACCCTAGCAACACCATAGCAACCACCCAAAATACCCTAGAACACCCTAGCAACACCCTAGCAACCACCAGAACACCCTAGCAATTGCCTAGCAACCACCCAGAACACCCTAGCAACCACCCAAAATACCTTAAATCACCCTAGCAACAACATAGCAACCACCCAAAATACCCTAGAACACCCTAGCAACACCCTAGCAACCACCCAAAATACCTTAAATCACCCTAGCAACACCATAGCAACCACCCAAAATACCCTAGAACACCCTAGCAACCACCAGAACACCCTAGCAACTGCCTAGCAACCCCAGAACACCCTAGCAACTGCCTAGCAACCACCCAGAACACCATAGCAACCACCCAAAATACCTTACAACACCTTAGCAACACCATAGCAACCACCCAGAACACCATGGCAACCATCCAAAATACCTTAAAACACCCTAGCAACACCATAGCAACCACCCAACATACCGTAGAACACCCAAGCAACACCATAGCAACCATCCAAAACACCCTAGCAACCACCTAAAATACCTTAGCAACCGCCAGGCAACCACCCAGAACACCTTAGCAACCCACTAGAAACACCCTAGCAACTTTAAATTACTTCAAACTATACTTCAAACTTTAAACTACTTTAAACTTTAAACCATTAAAACTTTAAACTTTAAACTACTTTAAACTTTAAACTAATTTCAACTTCAAACTACTTTAAAATTTAAACTAATTTAAACTTTAAACTAATTTAAACTTCTTCAAACTTATTGGTCCAAACTTTCACAAGCCAACTTAAAGTTTGTCTCGACGAACTTTTTCTAGTTATTATTATTCTTTTTCTGAGACTAAAATTTCCAACTCTATCTCCTCCTAGAGCTTTAACTCCACATACTCCAAACTCGGCACGGACACTCAAACTGTTCTGACTTAGTGTGCTATATCTTTTCTAACTGATCGGACTTACGGTTTTCCTAAAAACTACGATCAAACTCGGAAAAAACTCCCATTGACTTTACATTGCGGAGTCTTCAGATTTTCAAACTCCCCAACTGTCAAAAATTCAAATGTAAATCCCTTGAAACCCTAGACTGAATCAAACTGCCATTCTATACACTATATGTGCCATTAAGACTCAATTAAACTAATAAACTCATCCAACTATTGCACTTATCTATCTAATCTTAAACTCATAATAAATTAATAAACTCTAAAATTGAACTCTTAGACTCATTTAAACTTATAAACTCTAAATTCATAAACTCATACTCTTATAAACTCTCATAAACTATTAAACTCGAAGTGTTACTATTAAACTATTAAACTCGGGTGGCGAAGTATAAGTTATACTTTAAGTTAAACTAATTAAGTTATAAACTCATGAATTCTTATGAACTAATTAACTCATAAATTAATAAACTTTTTTTTTTAAACTTCTCCTAGCAACTGCCTAGCAACCACCCAGAACACCCTAGCAACCACCCGAAATACCCTAGAACACCCTAGCAACACCATAGCAACCACCCAGAACACCCTAGCAACCACCCAAAATACCCTAGAACACCCTAGCAACACCCTAGCAACCACCAGAAAACCCTAGCAACTGCCTAGCAACCACCCAGAACACCCTAGCAACCACCCGAAATACCCTAGAACACCCTAGCAACACCCTAGCAACCACCCAGAACACCCTAGCAACCACCCAAAATACCTTAAATCACCCTAGCAACACCATAGCAACCACCCAAAATACCCTAGAACACCCTAGCAACACCCTAGCAACCACCAGAACACCCTAGCAACTGCCTAGCAACCACCCAGAACACCCTAGCAACCACCCAAAATACCTTAAATCACCCTAGCAACACCATAGCAACCACCCAAAATACCCTAGAACACCCTAGCAACACCCTAGCAACCACCAGAACACCCTAGCAACTGCCTAGCAACCCCAGAACACCCTAGCAACTGCCTAGCAACCACCCAGAACACCATAGCAACCACCCAAAATACCTTACAACACCTTAGCAACACCATAGCAACCACCCAGAACACCATGGCAACCATCCAAAATACCTTAAAACACCCTAGCAACACCATAGCAACCACCCAAA
The DNA here is from genome assembly GCF_051911475.1 of Siphateles boraxobius. Classification (NCBI taxonomy): domain Eukaryota; kingdom Metazoa; phylum Chordata; class Actinopteri; order Cypriniformes; family Leuciscidae; genus Siphateles; species Siphateles boraxobius. The sequence goes on along the minus strand of NW_027508908.1, from coordinate 6,882,647 downwards.
ATACCGTAGAACACCCAAGCAACACCATAGCAACCATCCAAAACACCCTAGCAACCACCTAAAATACCTTAGCAACCGCCAGGCAACCACCCAGAACACCTTAGCAACCCACTAGAAACACCCTAGCAACTTTAAATTACTTCAAACTATACTTCAAACTTTAAACTACTTTAAACTTTAAACCATTAAAACTTTAAACTTTAAACTTTAAACTACTTTAAACTTTAAACTAATTTCAACTTCAAACTACTTTAAAATTTAAACTAATTTAAACTTTAAACTAATTTAAACTTCTTCAAACTTATTGGTCCAAACTTTCACAAGCCAACTTAAAGTTTGTCTCGAAGAACTTTTTAATCTAGTTATTATTATTCTTCTTACTAAAAATTTACAACTCTAACTCCTCCTAGAGCTTTAACTCTACATACTCCAAACTCGGCTCAGACACTCAAACTGTTCTGACTCGGTGTGCTATATCTTTTCTAACTGATCGGACTTACGGTTTTCCTAAAAATGACGATCAAACTCGGAAAAAATCCCATTGACTTAACATGGAGGAATGTTCAGATTTTCAAACTCCCCAACTGTCAAAAATTCAAATCTAAACTCCTTGAAGCCCTAGACTGAATCAAACTGCCATTCTATATACTATGAGCCATTGAGACTCATTTAAACTAATAAACTAATCTATCTATGACACTTTTCTATCTACACTTAAACTATTAAACTCATAATAAATTAATAAACTCTAAACTTGAACTCTTAGACTCATTTAAACTTATAAACTCTAAACTCATAAACTCGTACACTTATAAACTCATACACTTATAAACTCATGAACTCTTACTCATTTAAACTTATAAACTCTAAACTCATAAACTTTGACACTTATGAACTCATGAATTCATACACTTATGAACTCATGAATTCATACACTTATGAACTCAGAGCTCATAAACTCATACACTTATAAACTCATGAATTCATACACTTATGAACTCTTAAACTCATAAATTAATAAACTCTGAACTCTTACTCATTTAAACATATAAACTCTAAACTCATAAACTTTGACACTTATGAACTCATGAAATCATACACTTATAAACTTTCTTGAATTCATACACTTATGAACTTTTAAACTCATAAATAGTTCACCATAGCAACCACCCAGAACACCCTAGCAACCACTCAAAATACCTTAAAAAACCTAGCAACACCATAGCAACCATCCAAAATACCCTAGAATACCCTAGCAACATCATAGCAACCACCCAGAACACCCTAGCAACTGCCTAGCAACCACCCAAAATACCTTAAAACACCCTAGCAACACCATATCAACCACCCAAAATACCCTAGAAACACCATAGCAACCACCCAGAACACCCTAGCAACTGCCTAGCAACCACCCATAACACCCTAGCAACCACCCAAAATACCTTAAAACACCCTAGCAACACCACAGCAACCACCCAGAACACCCACGCAACCGCCTAGCAACCACCCAGAACACCCTAGCAACCACCCAAAATACCTTAAAACACCCTAGCAACACCATAGCAACCACCCAAAATAGCCTAGAACAACCTAGCAACACCATAGCAACTACCCAGAACACCCTAGCAACCACCCAGAAGACCCTAACAACCACCCAAAATACCTTAAAACACCCTAGCAACACCATAGCAACCACCCAAAATACCCTAGAACACCCTAGCAACTGCCTAGCAACCCCCAGAACAACCTAGAAACTGCCTAGCAACCACCCAGAACACCCTAGCAACCACCCAAAATACCTTAAATCACCCTAGCAACACCATAGCAACCACCCAAAATACCCTAGAACACCCTAGCAACCACTAGAACACCCTAGCAACTGCCTAGCAACCATCCAGAACACCCTAGAAACCACCCAAAATACCCTAGAACACCTTAGCAACACCATAGCAACCACCCAGAACACCCTAGCAACCACCCAAAATACCTTAAAACATCCTAGCAACACCATAGCAACCATCCAAAAAAGCCTAGAACACCCTAGCAACACCATAGCAACCACCCAGAACACCCTAGCAACTGCCTAGCAACCACCCTGAACACCCTAGCAACCACCCTGAACACCCTGGCAACCACCCAAAATACCTTAAATCATCCTAGCAACACCATAGCAACCACCCAAAATACACTAGAACACCCTAGCAACACCCTAGCAACCACCCAAAATACCTTAAAACACCCTAGCAACACCATAGCAACCACCCAAAATACCTTACAACACCAGAGCAACACCATAGCTACCACCCAGAACACCCTAGCAACTGCCTGGCAACCACCCAGAACACCCTAGCAACCACCCAGAACACCATAGCAACTAATATAAACTTCAAACTACTTTAAAATTCAAACTAATTTAAACTTTAAACTAATTTAAACTATAAACTAATTTAAACTTCAAACTATTTCAAACTTCAAACTACTTTAAACTTCAAACTAATTTAAACTTCTAACTACTTTTAACTTTAAACTAATTTAAACTTATTTAAACTTTAAACTAATTTAAACTATAAACTAATTTAAACTTCAAACTACTAGCACCCTAGCAACACCATAGCAACCACCCACAATAGCATAGAACACCCTATCAACACCATAGCAACCACCCAGAACACCCTAGCTAGAAACCGCCTAACAACCACCCAGTACACCCTAGCAACCAACCAATATACCTTAGCAACCACCTAGCAACCACCCAGAACACCCTAACAACCACCCAAAATACCTTAGCAACAGCCTAGCAACCACCCAGAACACCTTAGCAACCCACTAGAAACACCCTAGCAACTTTAAATTACTTCAAATTATACTTTAAACTTTAAACCACTTTCAACTATTTAAAACTTTAAACTACTTTAAACTAATTTAAACTTCAAATTAATTTAAACTTCAAACTAAATTAAACTTTAAACTAATTTAAACTTCAAACTAATTTAAACTTTAAACTACTTTGAACTAATTTAAATTTCAAACTACTTTGAACTTCTTCAAACTTTCTGGTCCAAACTTTCACAAGCCAACTTAAAGTTTGTTTCGACGAACTTTTTCTAGTTATTATTATTCTTCTGAGCGCTAAAATTTACAAGACTATCTCCTCCTAGAGTTTTAACTCCACATACTCCAAACTCGACTCAGACACTCAAACTGTTCTGACTCGGTGTGCTATATCTTTTCAGACTGATCGGACTTACGGTTTTCCTAAAAATGACGATCAAAGTCGGAAAAAACTCCCATTGACTTAACATTGCGGAATGTTCAGATTTTCAAACTCCCCAACTGTCAAAAATTCAAATCTAAATACCTTGAAGCCCTAGACTGAATCAAACTGCCATTCTATATACTATATGAGCCATTGAGACTCATTTAAACTAATAAACTCATCTATCTATGACACTTATCTATCTCATAATATCTCAAATTTAAACTTGTAAACTCTAAACTCAAACTCGTACACTTATGAAATCATGAATTCATATACTTATAAACTCATGAACTTATAAACTCATGAATTCACACATGAATTTTCATAAATTCAAACAATTATGAACTTTTAAATTCATAAATAGTTCACCATAGCAACCACCCAGAACACCCTAGCAACTGCCTAGCAACCACCCAGAACACCCTAGCAACCACCCAAAATACCTTAAAACACCCTAGCAACCACCCTAAATAGCCTAGAATACGCTAGCAACACCATAGCAACCACCCAGAACACCCTAGCAACTGCCTAGCAACCACCCAAAATACCTTAAAACACCCTAGCAACACCATAGCAACCACCCAAAATACCCTAGAACACCCTAGCAACACCATAGCAACCACGCAGAACACCCTAGCAACTGCCTAGCAACCACCCAAAATACCTTAAAACACTCTAGCAACACCAAAGCAACCACCCAGAACACCCTAGCAACCACCCAAAATCCCTTAAAACACCCTAGCAACACCATAGCAACCACTCATAACACCCTAACAACCACCCAAAATACATTAAAACACCCTAGCAACACCATAGCAACCACCCAAAATACCCTAGAACACCCTAGCAACCCCATAGCAACCACCCAGAACACCCTAGCAACTACCAAAAATACCTTAAAACACCCTAGCAACACCATAGCAACCACCCATAACACCCTAACAACCACCTAAAATAGCCTTAAGCACACTAGCAACACCATAGCAACCCCCAGAACACCCTAGCAACCTCCCAGAACGCCCTAGCAACCACCCAAAATACCTTAAAACACCCTAGCAACACCCTAGTAACCAAGCAAAATACTCTAGAACACCATAGCAACACCATAGCAACCACCCAGAAGACCCTAGCAACCGCCTAGTAACCACCCAGAACACCCTAGCAACCACCCAAAATACCTTACAACACCCTAGCAACTGCCTAGCAACCATCTAGAACACCCTAGCAACCACCTAGCAACCACCAGAACACCTTGGCAGCCCACTAGAAACACCCTAGCAACCTTAAATTACTTTAAACTATACTTTAAACTACTTTAAACTTTAAACTATTTAAAACTTTAAACTACGTTAAACTACTTTAAACTAATTTTAAAGTACTAATAAACTATACTTTAAACTACTTTAAACTAATTTAAACTTTAAACTAATTTAAACTTCAAACTACTTTAAAATTCAAACTAATTTAAACTTTAAACTACTTTAAACTTCAAACTACTTTAAACTTCAAACTACTTTGAACTTCTTCAAACTTTCTGGTCCAAACTTTCACAAGCCAACTTAAAGTTTGTCTCAACGAACTTTTTCTAGTTAAGTTGGCTTGTGAGAGCCAACTTACTGATATTGTACTTAAACTTATTATTAAGTTGGCTTGTGAGAGCCAACTTACTGATATTGTACTTAAACTTATTATTATTATTATTATTATTCTGTCAAAAATTTACAACTCTATCTCCTCCTAGAGCTTTAACTCCACATACTCCAAACTCGGCACAGACACTCAGACTGTTCTGACTCGGTATGCTATATCTTTTCTAACTGATCGGACTTACGGTTTTCCTAAAAATGACGATCAAAGTCGGAAAAAACTCCCATTGACTTAACATGGCGGAATGTTCAGATTTTCAAACTCCCCAACTGTCAAAAATTCAAATCTAAATACCTTGAAGCCCTAGACTGAATCAAACTGCCATTCTATATACTATATGAGCCATTGAGACTCATTTAAACTAATAAACTCATATATCTATGACACTTATCTATCTACACTTAAACTCTTAAACTCATAATAAATTAATAAACTCTAAACTTGAACTCTTAGACTAATTTAAACTTATAAACTCTAAACTCATAAACTCATACACTTATAAACTCATACACTTATAAACTCATGAATTCAAACTCTTATGAACTCAAACTCATAAATTAATAAACTCTGAACTCTTACTCATTTAAACTTATAAACTCTAAACTCATAAACTCGTACACTTATAAACTCATGAATTCATACACTTATGAACTCATGAATTCATACACTTATGAACACAATCTTTCTATCTCTCTTTCTTTCTTTCTCTCTTTCTTTCTAAATAATCTTTCCATATTTCTTTCTTTCTAACTAATCTTTCTTTCTTTCTTTCTAACTAATTTTACTTTCTATCTTTCTTTCTTTCTAACTAATCTTTCTTTCTTTCTAACTAATCTTTCTATCTTTCTTTCTATCTCTCTTTCTAATCTTTCTTTCTAACTAATCTTTCTTTCTTTCTTTCTTTCTTTTCTAACTAATCTATTTCTTTCTAACTAATCTTTCTTTCTTTCTTTCTAACTAATCTTTCTATCTTTCTTTCTTTCTTTCTAACTAATCTTTCTATCTTTCTTTCTTTCTTTCTTTCTAATCTTTCTTTCAATCTTTCTTTTTTCTTTCTTTCTAACTAATCTTACTTTCTAACTTTCTTTCATTCTAACTAATCTTTCTTTCTAACTAATCTTTCTTTCTTTCTAACTAATCTTTCTATCTCTCTTTCTTTCTTTCTCTCTTTCTTTCTAACTAATCTTTCTATCTATCTTTATTTCTTTCTAATCTTTCTTTCAATCTTTCTTTCTTTTTAGCAACCACCCAAAATACCTTAAACACCCTAGCAACACCATAGCAACCACCCAAAATGCTCTAGAACACCCTAGCAACCACCCAGAACACCCTAGCAACCACCCAAAATACCTTAAATCACCCTAGCAACACCATGGCAACCACCCAAAATACCCTAGAACACCCTAGCAACACCCTAGCAACCACCAGAACACCCTAGCAACTGCCTAGCAGCCACCCAGAACACCCTAGCAACCACCCAAAATACCTTAAATCACCCTAGCAACACCATAGCAACCACCCAAAATACCCTAGAACACCCTAGCAACACCCTAGCAACCACCAGAACACCCTAGCAACTGCATAGCAACCACCCAGAACACCCTAGCAACCACCCAAAATACCCTAAAACACCCTAGCAACACCCTAGCAACCACCAGAACACCCTAGCAACTGCCTAGCAACCACCCAGAACACCCTAGCAACCACCCAAAATACCTTAAATCACCCTAGCAACACCATAGCAACCACCCAAAATACCCTAGAACACCCTAGCAACACCCTAGCAACCACCAGAACACCCTAGCAACTGCCTAGCAACTCCAGAACACCCTAGCAACTGCCTAGCAACCACCCAGAACACCATAGCAACCACCCAAAATACCTTACAACACCATAGCAACCACCCAGAACACCATGGCAACCATCCAAAATACCTTAAAACACCCTAGCAACACCATAGCAACCACCCAAAATACCGTAGAACACCCAAGCAACACCATAGCAACCATCCAAAACACCCTAGCAACCACCTAAAATACCTTAGCAACCGCCAGGCAACCACCCAGAACACCTTAGCAACCCACTAGAAACACCCTAGCAACTTTAAATTACTTCAAACTATACTTCAAACTTTAAACTACTTTAAACTTTAAACCATTAAAACTTTAAACTTTAAACTACTTTAAACTTTAAACTAATTTCAACTTCAAACTACTTTAAAATTTAAACTAATTTAAACTTTAAACTAATTTAAACTTCTTCAAACTTATTGGTCCAAACTTTCACAAGCCAACTTAAAGTTTGTCTCGACGAACTTTTTCTAGTTATTCTTTTTCTTCTTCTTTTTCTTAACCAAAATTTTCTGACTGCTACTCCTCCTAGAGCTTTAACTCTACAAACTCCAAACTCGGGTCAGACCTTCAGACTGTTCTGACTTAGTGTGCTATATCTTTTCAGACTGATTTGACTTTCAGATTTCTTAAAAATTAATATTAAAAATCATAAAAATCCCATTGACTTTCATTGCAACAGTTCAAATTGAGCCAAGGCTACGGTGGCCCAGCAGTGTACAACACAAAAACTCAAATCTAAACTCCCTGAAGCCCAAGACTCAATTAAACTACCATTCTATATGTACTAATGAACTTATCTATCTATCTATCTATCTATCTATCTATCTATCTATCTATCTATCTATCTATCTATCTATCTATCTATCTATCTATCTATCTATCTATCTA
>NW_027508908.1:6762500-6872500 GCF_051911475.1 Siphateles boraxobius | reverse complement strand
TAATCTTTCTTCTTTCTTTCTTTCTTTCTTTCTTTCTTTCTTTCTTTCTAACTAATCTTTCTTCTTTCTTTCTTTCTTTCTTTCTAACTAATCTTTCTTCTTTCTTTCTTTCTTTCTAACTAATCTTTCTTCTTTCTTTCTGTCTTTCTTTCTTTCTTTCTTTCTTTCTTTCTTTCTTTCTTTTTCTTTCTTTCTAACTAATCTTTCTTCTTTCTTTCTTTCTTTCTTTCTAACTAATCTTTCTTTCTTTCTTTCTAACTAATCTTTCTTCTTTCTTTCTTTCTAACTAATCTTTCTTCTTTCTTTCTTTCTTTCTTTCTTTCTTTCTTTCTTTCTTTCTTTCTTTCTTTCTTTCTAACTAATCTTTCTTCTTTCTTTCTAACTAATCTTTCTTCTTTCTTTCTAACTAATCTTTCTTCTTTCTTTCTTTCTTTCTTTCTAACTAATCTTTCTTCTTTCTTTCTTTCTTTCTTTTTCTTTCTTTCTTTCTAACTAATCTTTCTTCTTTCTTTCTTTCTTTCTAACTACTCTTTCTTCTTTCTTTCTTTCTTTCTTTCTTTTTCTTTCTTTCTTTCTAACTAATCTTTCTTCTTTCTTTCTTTCTTTCTAACTAATCTTTCTTCTTTCTTTCTTTCTTTCTAACTAATCTTTCTTTCTTTCTTTCTTTCTAACTAATCTTTCTTTCTTTCTTTCTTTCTTTCTTTCTAACTAATCTTTCTTCTTTATTTCTAACTAATCTTTCTTCTTTCTTTCTTTCTTTCTTTCTTTCTTTCTTTCTAACTAATCTTTCTTCTTTCTTTCTTTCTTTCTTTCTTTCTTTCTAATCTTTCTTCTTTCTTTCTTTCTTTCTTTCTAACTAATCTTTCTTCTTTCTTTCTTTCTTTCTAAATAATCTTTCTTTTTTCTTTCTTTCTTTCTTTCTTTCTTTCTTTCTTTCTAACTACTCTTTCTTCTTTCTTTCTTTCTTTCTTTCTTTCTTTTTCTTTCTTTCTTTCTAACTAATCTTTCTTCTTTCTTTCTTTCTTTCTAACTAATCTTTCTTCTTTCTTTCTTTCTTTCTTTCTTTCTTTCTAACTATTCTTTCTTCTTTCTTTCTTTCTTTCTTTCTTTCTTTCTAACTAATCTTTCTTCTTTCTTTCTAACTAATCTTTCTTTCTTTCTTTCTAACTAATCTTTCTTCTTTCTTTCTAACTAATCTTTCTTCTTTCTTTCTTTCTTTCTTTCTTTCTAACTAATCTTTCTTCTTTCTTTCTTTCTTTCTAACTAATCTTTCTTCTTTCTTTCTTTCTTTCTTTCTAACTAATCTTTCTTCTTTCTTTCTTTCTTTCTAACTAATCTTTCTTTCTTTCTTTCTTTCTAACTAATCTTTCTTCTTTCTTTCTTTCTTTCTTTCTTTCTTTCTTTTTCTTTCTTTCTTTTTCTTTCTTTCTAACTAATCTTTCTTCTTTCTTTCTTTCTTTCTAACTAATCTTTCTTCTTTCTTTCTTTCTTTCTTTCTTTCTAACTAATCTTTCTTCTTTCTTTCTTTCTTTCTAACTAATCTTTCTTTCTTTCTTTCTTTCTTTCTAACTAATCTTTCTTCTTTCTTTCTTTCTAGCTAATCTTTCTTCTTTCTTTCTTTCTTTCTTTCTTTCTTTCTAACTAATCTTTCTTCTTTCTTTCTAACTAATCTTTCTTCTTTCTTTCTAACTAATCTTTCTTCTTTCTTTCTTTCTTTCTTTCTTTCTAACTAATCTTTCTTCTTTCTTTCTTTCTTTCTTTCTTTCTTTCTTTCTTTCTTTCTTTCTTTTTCTTTCTTTCTTTCTAACTAATCTTTCTTCTTTCTTTCTTTCTTTCTAACTAATCTTTCTTCTTTCTTTCTTTCTAACTATTCTTTCTTCTTTCTTTCTTTCTTTCTTTCTTTCTTTCTTTCTTTCTTTCTAACTAATCTTTCTTTCTAACTAATTCTTTCTTTCTTTCTTTCTAACTAATCTTTCTTCTTTCTTTCTTTCTTTCTTTCTAACTAATCTTTCTTCTTTCTTTCTTTCTTTCTTTCTTTCTTTCTTTCTTTCTTTCTTTCTTTCTTTCTTTCTTTCTTTCTTTCTTTTTCTTTCTTTCTTTCTAACTAATCTTTCTTCTTTCTTTCTTTCTTTCTTTCTTTCTTTCTAACTAATCTTTCTTCTCTTTCTTTCTAACTATTCTTTCTTCTTTCTTTCTTTCTTTCTTTCTTTCTTTCTTTCTTTCTTTCTTACTAATCTTTCTTTCTAACTAATTCTTTCTTTCTTTCTTTCTTTCTAACTAATCTTTCTTCTTTCTTTCTTTCTTTCTTTCTTTCTTTCTTTCTTTCTTTTTCTTTCTTTCTTTCTTTCTTTCTTTCTTTCTAACTAATATTTCTTCTTTCTTTCTTTCTTTCTTTCTTTCTTTCTTTCTTTCTTTCTTTCTAACTAATATTTCTTCTTTCTTTCTTTCTTTCTAACTAATATTTCTTCTTTCTTTCTAACTAATATTTCTTCTTTCTTTCTTTCTAACTAATCTTTCTTTCTTTCTTTCTAACTAATCTTTCTTTCTTTCTTTCTTTCTAACTAATCTTTCTTCTTTCTTTCTTTCTTTCTTTCTTTCTAACTAATCTTTCTTCTTTCTTTCTTTCTTTCTTTCTTTCTAACTAATCTTTCTTCTTTCTTTCTTTCTTTCTTTCTTTCAAACTAATCTTTCTAACTAATTATTTCTTTCTTTCTTTCTAACTAATAATTTTTCTTCTTTCTTTCTTTCTTTCTTTCTTTCTTTCTTTCTTTCTAACTAATCTTTCTTTCTAACTAATTCTTTCTTTCTTTCTAACTAATCTTTCTTCTTTCTTTCTTTCTTTCTTTCTTTCTTTCTTTCTAACTAATATTTCTTTCTTTCTTTCTTTCTTTCTAACTGATATTTCTTCTTTCTTTCTTTCTAACTAATCTTTCTTTCTTTCTTTCTTTCTAACTAATCTTTCTTCTTTCTTTCTAACTAATCTTTCTTCTTTCTTTCTTTCTTTCTTTCTTTTTTACTTTTTCTTTCTTTCTTTCTAACTAATCTTTCTTCTTTCTTTCTTTCTTTCTTTCTAACTAATCTTTCTTCTTTCTTTCTTTCTAACTAATCTTTCTTCTTTCTTTCTTTCTTTCTTTCTTTCTTTCTTTCTAACTAATCTTTCTTCTTTCTTTCTTTCTTTCTTTCTAACTAATCTTTCTTTCTAACTAATTCTTTCTTTATTTCTTTCTAACTAAACTTTCTTCTTTCTTTCTAACTAATATTTCTTCTTTCTTTCTTTCTTTCTTTCTAACTAATCTTTCTTTCTAACTAATTCTTTCTTTCTTTCTTTCTAACTAATCTTTCTTCTTTCTTTCTTTCTTTCTAACTAATATTTCTTCTTTCTTTCTTTCTTTCTTTCTTTCTTTCTTTCTTTCTTTCTTTCTTTCTTTCTTTTTCTTTCTTTCTTTCTAACTAATCTTTCTTCTCTTTCTTTCTAACTATTCTTTCTTCTTTCTTTCTTTCTTTCTTTCTTTCTTACTAATCTTTCTTTCTAACTAATTCTTTCTTTCTTTCTTTCTAACTAATCTTTCTTCTTTCTTTCTTTCTTTCTTTCTTTCTTTTTCTTTCTTTCTTTCTTTCTTTCTTTCTTTCTTTCTTTCTTTCTTTCTTTCTTTCTAACTAATATTTCTTCTTTCTTTCTTTCTTTCTTTCTTCCTTTCTTTCTTTCTAACTAATATTTCTTCTTTCTTTCTTTCTTTCTTTCTTTCTAACTAATATTTCTTCTTTCTTTCTAACTAATATTTCTTCTTTCTTTCTTTCTTTCTAACTAATCTTTCTTTCTTTCTTTCTAACTAATCTTTCTTTCTTTCTTTCTTTCTTTCTAACTAATCTTTCTTCTTTCTTTCTTTCTAACTAATCTTTCTTCTTTCTTTCTTTCTTTCTTTCTTTCTTTCTTTCTAACTAATCTTTCTTCTTTCTTTCTTTCTTTCTTTCTAACTAATCTTTCTTTCTAACTAATTCTTTCTTTATTTCTTTCTAACTAAACTTTCTTTCTTTCTAACTAATATTTCTTCTTTCTTTCTTTCTTTCTTTCTTTCTAACTAATCTTTCTTTCTAACTAATTCTTTCTTTCTTTCTTTCTAACTAATCTTTCTTCTTTCTTTCTTTCTTTCTAACTAATATTTCTTCTTTCTTTCTTTCTTTCTTTCTTTCTTTCTTTCTTTCTTTCTTTCTTTCTTTTTCTTTCTTTCTTTCTAACTAATCTTTCTTCTCTTTCTTTCTAACTATTCTTTCTTCTTTCTTTCTTTCTTTCTTTCTTTCTTACTAATCTTTCTTTCTAACTAATTCTTTCTTTCTTTCTTTCTAACTAATCTTTCTTCTTTCTTTCTTTCTTTCTTTCTTTCTTTTTCTTTCTTTCTTTCTTTCTTTCTTTCTTTCTTTCTTTCTTTCTTTCTAACTAATATTTCTTCTTTCTTTCTTTCTTTCTTTCTTCCTTTCTTTCTTTCTAACTAATATTTCTTCTTTCTTTCTTTCTTTCTTTCTTTCTAACTAATATTTCTTCTTTCTTTCTAACTAATATTTCTTCTTTCTTTCTTTCTTTCTAACTAATCTTTCTTTCTTTCTTTCTAACTAATCTTTCTTTCTTTCTTTCTTTCTTTCTAACTAATCTTTCTTCTTTCTTTCTTTCTTTCTTTCTTTCTAACTAATCTTTCTTCTTTCTTTCTTTCTTTCTTTCTTTCTAACTAATCTTTCTTCTTTCTTTCTTTCTTTCTTTCTTTCTTTCTTTCTTTCAAACTAATCTTTCTAACTAATTATTTCTTTCTTTCTTTCTAACTAATAATTTTTCTTCTTTCTTTCTTTCTTTCTTTCTTTCTAACTAATCTTTCTTTCTAACTAATTCTTTCTTTCTTTCTTTCTAACTAATCTTTCTTCTTTCTTTCTTTCTTTCTAACTAATATTTCTTTCTTTCTTTCTTTCTTTCTTTCTAACTGATATTTCTTCTTTCTTTCTAACTGATATTTCTTCTTTCTTTCTTTCTAACTAATCTTTCTTTCTTTCTTTCTAACTAATCTTTCTTCTTTCTTTCTAACTAATCTTTCTTCTTTCTTTCTTTTTTACTTTTTCTTTCTTTCTTTCTAACTAATCTTTCTTCTTTCTTTCTTTCTTTCTTTCTAACTAATCTTTCTTCTTTCTTTCTTTCTAACTAATCTTTCTTCTTTCTTTCTTTCTTTCTTTCTTTCTTTCTTTCTTTCTTTCTTTCTTTCTTTCTAACTAATCTTTCTTCTTTCTTTCTTTCTTTCTTTTTTTCTAACTAATCTTTCTTTCTAACTAATTCTTTCTTTATTTCTTTCTAACTAATCTTTCTTCTTTCTTTCTAACTAATATTTCTTCTTTCTTTCTTTCTTTCTTTCTAACTAATCTTTCTTCTCTTTCTTTCTAACTATTCTTTCTTCTTTCTTTCTTTCTTTCTTTCTTTCTTTCTTTCTTTCTTACTAATCTTTCTTTCTAACTAATTCTTTCTTTCTTTCTTTCTAACTAATCTTTCTTCTTTCTTTCTTTCTTTCTTTCTTTCTTTTTCTTTCTTTCTTTCTTTCTTTCTAACTAATATTTCTTCTTTCTTTCTTTCTTTCTAACTAATATTTCTTCTTTCTTTCTTTCTTTCTAACTAATATTTCTTCTTTCTTTCTAACTAATATTTCTTCTTTCTTTCTTTCTAACTAATCTTTCTTTCTTTCTTTCTAACTAATCTTTCTTTCTTTCTTTCTTTCTAACTAATCTTTCTTCTTTCTTTCTTTCTTTCTTTCTTTCTTTCTTTCTAACTAATCTTTCTTCTTTCTTTCTTTCTTTCTTTCTAACTAATCTTTCTTCTTTCTTTCTTTCTTTCTTTCTTTCAAACTAATCTTTCTAACTAATTATTTCTTTCTTTCTTTCTAACTAATAATTTTTCTTCTTTCTTTCTTTCTTTCTTTCTTTCTTTCTAACTAATCTTTCTTTCTAACTAATTCTTTCTTTCTTTCTTTCTAACTAATCTTTCTTCTTTCTTTCTTTCTTTCTTTCTTTCTTTCTAACTAATATTTCTTTCTTTCTTTCTTTCTTTCTTTCTTTCTAACTGATATTTCTTTTTTCTTTCTTTCTAACTAATCTTTCTTTCTTTCTTTCTTTCTAACTAATCTTTCTTCTTTCTTTCTAACTAATCTTTCTTCTTTCTTTCTTTCTTTCTTTCTTTTTTACTTTTTCTTTCTTTCTTTCTAACTAATCTTTCTTCTTTCTTTCTTTCTTTCTTTCTTTCTAACTAATCTTTCTTCTTTCTTTCTTTCTAACTAATCTTTCTTCTTTCTTTCTTTCTTTCTTTCTTTCTTTCTAACTAATCTTTCTTCTTTCTTTCTTTCTTTCTTTCTAACTAATCTTTCTTTCTAACTAATTCTTTCTTTATTTCTTTCTAACTAAACTTTCTTCTTTCTTTCTAACTAATATTTCTTCTTTCTTTCTTTCTTTCTTTCTAACTTATCTTTCTTTCTAACTAATTCTTTCTTTCTTTCTTTCTAACTAATCTTTCTTCTTTCTTTCTTTCTTTCTAACTAATATTTCTTCTTTCTTTCTTTCTTTCTTTCTTTCTTTTTCTTTCTTTCTTTCTAACTAATCTTTCTTCTCTTTCTTTCTAACTATTCTTTCTTCTTTCTTTCTTTCTTTCTTTCTTTCTTTCTTTCTTACTAATCTTTCTTTCTAACTAATTCTTTCTTTCTTTCTTTCTAACTAATCTTTCTTCTTTCTTTCTTTCTTTCTTTCTTTCTTTTTCTTTCTTTCTTTCTTTCTTTCTTTCTTTCTTTCTTTCTTTCTAACTAATATTTCTTCTTTCTTTCTTTCTTTCTTTCTTCCTTTCTTTCTTTCTAACTAATATTTCTTCTTTCTTTCTTTCTTTCTTTCTTTCTAACTAATATTTCTTCTTTCTTTCTAACTAATATTTCTTCTTTCTTTCTTTCTAACTAATCTTTCTTTCTTTCTTTCTAACTAATCTTTCTTTCTTTCTTTCTTTCTTTCTAACTAATCTTTCTTCTTTCTTTCTTTCTTTCTTTCTTTCTTTCTAACTAATCTTTCTTCTTTCTTTCTTTCTTTCTTTCTTTCTAACTAATCTTTCTTCTTTCTTTCTTTCTTTCTTTCTTTCTTTCTTTCTTTCAAACTAATCTTTCTAACTAATTATTTCTTTCTTTCTTTCTAACTAATAATTTTTCTTCTTTCTTTCTTTCTTTCTTTCTTTCTTTCTTTCTTTCTTTCTTTCTTTCTTTCTAACTAATCTTTCTTTCTAACTAATTCTTTCTTTCTTTCTTTCTAACTAATCTTTCTTCTTTCTTTCTTTCTTTCTTTCTTTCTAACTAATATTTCTTTCTTTCTTTCTTTCTTTCTTTCTAACTGATATTTCTTCTTTCTTTCTTTCTAACTAATCTTTCTTTCTTTCTTTCTAACTAATCTTTCTTCTTTCTTTCTAACTAATCTTTCTTCTTTCTTTCTTTCTTTCTTTCTTTCTTTTTTACTTTTTCTTTCTTTCTTTCTAACTAATCTTTCTTCTTTCTTTCTTTCTTTCTTTCTAACTAATCTTTCTTCTTTCTTTCTTTCTAACTAATCTTTCTTCTTTCTTTCTTTCTTTCTTTCTTTCTTTCTTTCTTTCTTTCTTTCTTTCTTTCTAACTAATCTTTCTTCTTTCTTTCTTTCTTTCTTTCTTTCTTTCTAACTAATCTTTCTAACTAATTCTTTCTTTATTTCTTTCTAACTAATCTTTCTTCTTTCTTTCTAACTAATATTTCTTCTTTCTTTCTTTCTTTCTAACTAATCTTTCTTTCTAACTAATTCTTTCTTTCTTTCTTTCTAACTAATCTTTCTTCTTTCTTTCTTTCTTTCTAACTAATATTTCTTCTTTCTTTCTTTCTTTCTAACTAATATTTCTTCTTTCTTTCTTTCTTTCTAACTAATATTTCTTCTTTCTTTCTTTCTTTCTTTCTTTCTTTCTTTCTTTCTTTCTTTCTTTCTTTCTTTCTTTCTATCCGTCTATCTATCTATCTATCTATCTATCTATCTATCTAAAACTATTTCAAACTGAAAACCTTTAAACTGAAAGCTTTTAAAACTACTTCAAACTTTCTGGCTAGGCTTTTTCAAGCCAACTTAAAGTTTGCCAACAAACTTTTTATCTAGTTATTAAGTTGGCTTGTGAGAGCCAACTTACTGATATTGTACTTAAACTTATTATTAAGTTGGCTTGTGAGAGCCAACTTACTGATATTGTACTTAAACTTATTATTATTATTATTATTATTATTATTATTCTGTCAAAAATTTACAACTCTATCTCCTCCTAGAGCTTTAACTCCACATACTCCAAACTCGGCACAGACACTCAGACTGTTCTGACTCGGTATGCTATATCTTTTCTAACTGATCGGACTTACGGTTTTCCTAAAAATGACGATCAAAGTCGGAAAAAACTCCCATTGACTTAACATGGCGGAATGTTCAGATTTTCAAACTCCCCAACTGTCAAAAATTCAAATCTAAATACCTTGAAGCCCTAGACTGAATCAAACTGCCATTCTATATACTATATGAGCCATTGAGACTCATTTAAACTAATAAACTCATATATCTATAACACTTATCTATCTACACTTAAACTCTTAAACTCATAATAAATTAATAAACTCTAAACTTGAACTCTTAGACTAATTTAAACTTATAAACTCTAAACTCATAAACTCATACACTTATAAACTCATACAATTATAAACTCATGAATTCAAACTCTTATGAACTCAAACTCATAAATTAATAAACTCTGAACTCTTACTCATTTAAACTTATAAACTCTAAATTCATAAACTCGTACACTTATAAACTCGTGAATTCATACACTTATTAACTCATGAATTCATAAACTTATAAACTCATACACTTATGAACTCATGAATTCATACACTTATGAACACAATCTTTCTATCTCTCTTTCTTTCTTTCTCTCTTTCTTTCTAAATAATCTTTCTATATTTCTTTCTTTCTAACTAATCTTTCTATCTTTCTTTCTTTCTTTCTTTCTAACTAATTTTACTTTCTATCTTTCTTTCTTTCTAACTAATCTTTCTTTCTTTCTAACTAATCTTTCTATCTTTCTTTCTATCTCTCTTTCTAATCTTTCTTTCTAACTAATCTTTCTTTCTTTCTTTCTTTCTTTTCTAACTAATCTATTTCTTTCTAACTAATCTTTCTTTCTTTCTTTCTAACTAATCTTTCTATCTTTCTTTCTTTCTTTCTTTCTTTCTAATCTTTCTTTCAATCTTTCTTTTTTTCTTTCTTTCTAACTAATCTTACTTTCTAACTTTCTTTCATTCTAACTAATCTTTCTTTCTAACTAATCTTTCTTTCTTTCTAACTAATCTTTCTATCTCTCTTTCTTTCTTTCTCTCTTTCTTTCTAACTAATCTTTCTATCTATCTTTATTTCTTTCTAATCTTTCTTTCAATCTTTCTTTCTTTTTAGCAACCACCCAAAATACCTTAAAACACCCTAGCAACACCATAGCAACCACCCAAAATGCTCTAGAACACCCTAGCAACCACCCAGAACACCCTAGCAACCACCCAAAATACCTTAAATCACCCTAGCAACACCATAGCAACCACCCAAAATACCCTAGAACACCCTAGCAACACCCTAGCAACCACCAGAACACCCTAGCAACTGCCTAGCAACCACCCAGAACACCCTAGCAACCACCCAAAATACCTTAAATCACCCTAGCAACACCATAGCAACCACCCAAAATACCCTAGAACACCCTAGCAACACCCTGGCAACCACCAGAACACCCTAGCAACTGCATAGCAACCACCCAGAACACCCTAGCAACCACCCAAAATACCTTAAATCACCCTAGCAACACCATAGCAACCACCCAAAATACCCTAGAACACCCTAGCAACACCCTAGCAACCACCAGAACACCCTAGCAACTGCCTAGCAACCCCAGAACACCCTAGCAACTGCCTAGCAACCACCCAGAACACCATAGCAACCACCCAAAATACCTCACAACACCTTAGCAACACCATAGCAACCACCCAGAACACCATGGCAACCATCCAAAATACCTTAAAACACCCTAGCAACACCATAGCAACCACCCAAAATACCCTAGAACACCCTAGCAACACCCTAGCAACCACCAGAACACCCTAGCAACTGCCTAGCAACCCCAGAACACCCTAGCAACTGCCTAGCAACCACCCAGAACACCATAGCAACCACCCAAAATACCTTACAACACCTTAGCAACACCATAGCAACCACCCAGAACACCATGGCAACCATCCAAAATACCTTAAAACACCCTAGCAACACCATAGCAACCACCCAAAATACCGTAGAACACCCAAGCAACACCATAGCAACCATCCAAAACACCCTAGCAACCACCTAAAATACCTTAGCAACCGCCAGGCAACCACCCAGAACACCTTAGCAACCCACTAGAAACACCCTAGCAACTTTAAATTACTTCAAACTATACTTCAAACTTTAAACTACTTTACACTTTAAACCATTAAAACTTTAAACTTTAAACTTTAAACTTTAAACTACTTTAAACTTTAAACTAATTTCAACTTCAAACTACTTTAAAATTTAAACTAATTTAAACTTCTTCAAACTTATTGGTCCAAACTTTCACAAGCCAACTTAAAGTTTGTCTCGACGAACTTTTTCTAGTTATTATTATTCTTTTTCTGAGACTAAAATTTCCAACTCTATCTCCTCCTAGAGCTTTAACTCCACATACTCCAAACTCGGCACGGACACTCAAACTGTTCTGACTTAGTGTGCTATATCTTTTCTAACTGATCGGACTTACGGTTTTCCTAAAAATGACGATCAAAGTCGGAAAAAACTCCCATTGACTTAACATGGCGGAATGTTCAGATTTTCAAACTCCCCAACTGTCAAAAATTCAAATCTAAATACCTTGAAGCCCTAGACTGAATCAAACTGCCATTCTATTTACTATGAGCCATTGAGACTCATTTAAACTAATAAACTAATCTATCTATGACACTTTTCTATCTACACTTAAACTATTAAACTCATAATAAATGAATAAACTCTAAACTTGAACTCTTAGACTCATTTAAACTTATAAACTCTAAACTCATAAACTCGTACACTTATAAACTCATACACTTATAAACTCATGAATTCATACACTTATGAACTCAAACTCATAAATTAATAAACTCTGAACTCTTACTCATTTAAACTTATAAACTCTAAACTCATAAACTCGTACAATTATAAACTCATGAATTCATACACTTATAAACTCGTACACTTATAAACTCATGAATTCATACACTTATAAACTCATACACTTATGAACTCATGAATTCATAAACTTATAAACTCATACACTTATGAACTCATGAATTCATACTTTAGGAACTCATGAAATCATATACTCATAAACTCGTACACTTATAAACTCATAAATTCATAAACTTATAAACTCATACACTTATGAACTCATGAATTCATAAACTTATAAACTCATACACTTATGAACTCATGAATTCATACACTTATGAACACAAACTCATGAATGAATAAACTCTGAACTCTTACTCATTTAAACTTATAAACTCTAAACTCATAAACTCATACACTTATAAACTCATGAATTCATAAACTTATGAACTCAAACTCATAAATTAATAAATTCTGAACTCTTACTCATTTAAACTTATAAACTGTAAACTCATAAACTCGTACACATAAACTCATAAACTTATAAACTCATGAATTCATACACTTATGAATTTTCATAAATTCATAGACTTATGAACTTTTAAATTCATAAATAGTTCACCATAGCAACCACCCATAACACCATAGCAACCACCCAAAATACCCTAGAACACCCTAGCAACCACCAGAACACCCTAGCAACTGCCTAGCAACCACCCAGAACACCCTAGCAACCACCCAGAACACCCTAGCAACCACCCAAAATACCTTAAAACATCCTAGCAACACCATAGCAACCACCCAAAATACCCTAGAACACCCTAGCAACCACCAGAACACCCTAGCAACTGCCTAGCAACAACCCAGAACACCCTAGTAACCACCCAAAATACCTTAAAACACCCTAGCAACACCATAGCAACCACCCAGCACACTCTAGCAACTGCCTAGCAACCACCCATAACACCCTAGCAACCACCCAAAATACATTAAAATACCCTAGCAACACCATAGCAACCACCTAAAATAGCCTAGAACACCCTAGCAACACCACAGCAACCACCCAGCACACCCTAGCAACTGCCTAGCAACCAACCATAACAACCTAGCAACCACCCAAAATACCTTAAAACAGCCTAGCAACACCATAGCAACCACCTAAAGTACCCTAGAACACCCTAGCAACTGCCTAGCAACCACCCAGAACACCCTAGCAACCACACAAAATACCTTAAAACAACCTAGCAACACCATAGCAACCACCAAAAATAGCCTAGAACACCCTAGCAACACCATAGAAACTACCCAGAACACCCTAGCAACTGCCTAGCAACCACCCAGAACACCCTAGCAACCACACAAAATACCTTAAAACAACCTAGCAACACCATAGCAACCACCCAAAATAGCCTAGAAACCCCTAGCAACACCATAGCATCCACCCAGAACACCCTAGCAACTGCCTAGCAACCACCAAGAAAACCCTAGCAACCAACCAAAATACTTTGGCAACCACCTGGCAACCACCCAGAACACCCTAGCAACCACCTAAAATACCTTAGCAACTACCTAGCAACCACCCAGAACACCCTAGCAACCCACTAGAAACACCCTATCAACTTTAAATTACTTTAAACTAATTAAAACTTTAAACTAATTAAAACTTTAATTTAAACTTTAAACTAATTTAAACTTCAAACTAACTTTAAAATTCAAACTAATTTAAACTTCAAACTACTTTAAACTTCAAACTACTTTAAACTTCTTCAAACTTATTGGTCAAAACATTCACAAGCCAACTTAAAGTTTGTCTCGACTAACTTTTTCTAGTTTTATTTAATATAGAAATAAATGGTGCATAATTTAGAGATAAATTCACTGAAAGTTAAAAAAAATTACACTCAAGGTGTTCTGTCACTTTTGAAAGCTTTGAGGTAAAAATCATGATTAACATAGTTGAGAAGGATAGGTACCATTTCAACATTCATGCAGCTGTTGTACTTTGCATCATATTGGCTATAATGACACATATTGTTATTTTATATTTAGTTTAAGAACTGGTATCCATGTCAGTAATATTTGAAAAATGATGCCAAGATAAATAAGGATCATCCATACCCATGTCAAAATAATTACTAAGTGAACTTTTACAAATAGTATTGTCACTTTGTCACTATTGTTCTATAGATTTTTATGGAATTGTATAATACTTTTAAAAGGCTAATTAATAATTTATAAGACTAAGGCAAAAGGCAACAATTGAGATAGTTAAATAGCATTGCGTAAAACAAAAGTGCTTAAATGTCTGGAAATCAAAGCAAGTGTGCCATGTGTAGGAAGCCATTTTTTTGACAATTCAAACAAAAACAAACCTTTTAATGATGAACATTTGACATTTTTGCTGTTCTTAGTCCTCAATCTAAAATAAGAAAGATCTAAATCTTTACAGCATATACTACTCTTAAGGATATAAAATTTATGCAAAAACTATGTATTGTAAGTCCAACGCATTCAATTAATAAATAATAAAAGAGTCAACAAGTAGCTTACAAAATATTTATTTCATTATCAGTAGGAGAGTTTAATCAAGTCACTTCAACATCATCATACCAATTAATATTCTATGAAAAGACAGTTTATTAAGACCATCTTTTCAAATACATCAAAATTGTACACCATTCCATTCCAGATTTTAATTGAGCGCTTCAGCAGCTGAAGGACTGTAGAAATACGATCCAGACTGTGATGCCTTTCCTGGCGGTTGCACTTCCTGGGAGGTAGATCTGAAGTGTGGAGACCCAAAAATGTCCTTCTCTAGACTTGCCGGTCTGTAGAACTGATACGGTGGCAGAGTGTCATTCTGAGGCGTCTGACTGCTCTGTACACTTGGCCTTTCAGAGTAGGCATGGGGAAACCGCATGCCCCTTACTGAAGGGCCCTGACTGTAAGGAAGTTGTGCAACCTGTGCACCTTCCTTTACAGGAAAAAAACGAGGCATGGGTTGTGGCATGGATATAATGGGATGATTGCCTGTAAACGTTGGGGCCTGTGGACTGGGAACTGGAGCCATGGATCGTGGCTGGAAAAATTCCTTGGGACTAGAACCAGTAATTTTTGTGTAAACATTAGCTGAAATGTGACTTGGCTGGTATTGTGAATGACTTTCTCTGCCAGATGCATCAACAACAGACCTCTGATAAAGATCTAGAGATTGATCTCCAGCAGTCTGATACTCAAGATACTCTGGTGTACGCCTTGAAGCTAGCACCAATGGTTTTGACTCTTGAGACCGCCTTTTTACAGGAACGTGACTGGTCCAAGGCTGTCGGACTGGCTTTTGGATACGTTTTGGACGTAAGGGTCTATCATCTTGCAGAGCAGGGTAAGAGGGATAAATACTTGCTTGAGATGGGGATAAGGGAGTTGTGCTGGAACCCTGATGGCCATAACTTCCTTGGTGAAAGTGTGGGTGGTGTTGAGAAGGCTGGAAATGTTGAGCTGGCAGGAAAAGTTGACTACCAGAATAATGGGGGTTAGAAACCACAGCACTGGTTAGTGGCTGTTGAGTGTAAACATTCATGGGAGGAACAGTAGGGTTAGCAGGTGCAACCCAAGTAATGCCAGGCTTTTGATAACTGGGTATTTGATACCGTAAAGGTGGAGCAGGATTTTGAACAGGAGGCAGAAACATCTCTGGGAGAATCGGTGGTTGTTGATTATAAGAGCATATGAAATACCCAGGTGGAAGATATTGTGCTAAACTGGCAAGAGAAGGATTTACTTGAAGCGGAACAGGACTAGGAAAGTTGTAGTTCTGAGCCGACCCAAAAGGCTGATACAGCGAAGAACTAGGGACAGGAACCCTTGAAGGCTTAGATTGAGGGGATAAAGCAGGTCTTTCGAACCGATAAGGATAGTCCATGTAGTAAGGTTGAGATTTCTGAGCCTTCGTGACTGTAGCAGCCAGATCCTGTTCCATCGGCTCATGTTGGGGATGTTGATGTTCGATTTCCGGTTCAGGTGTCGGTTCAGGTGTCGGTTCTGGAGACGGTTCCGGAGACGGTTCCGGAGACGGTTCCGGAGACGGTTTAGGAATAAGTTCTGGAGTCAAAACCACATGTTTACTTGTCAAAGGATCTCTGAAAGGCACCGGCTTTGTTTGTGTAGGAAGTGAAAATGGGAAGTTTACAGACAGATTAAAAGAGCCAGGCAAAGATGGCAATTTAGGCAGCCAACGACCCCTTGGGTGTAGATGGGGTGATCTAGCTACATTTCTTTGCTGTTGCTCAACTGGAAATGCTTGCACCTGCTTCACAATCTGACTAGGAAATAGTTGCTTTTGTGGCAGTGGTTGGGTTGTCTCAGAAAGCCCCGGTTCTTTGACGGGAAACACTGGTATTGGCTCATATGGACAGGACAGTGGCATCATCTTGCCTTTTGATTTCAAAACCAGAATGAAATGACCATCCTAAAAATCACATTTAAACCAAAAATCAGAAATATTTCCAAATCTGTAAAATATTGCCAAAACCCCACAACAACTCACCCTGAAGTTGACACCGCAGCTCCTATATGGAACAGAGAAGGTGAGCTGTCCCTGGTTAGACTGCTCTCGGTGCCAACATTCAGTGGCCACATAAAGCAGAGGTGCCCATTCTCCATTTACTATGGAAACAGGTGATATTAACATATCAAAGTCCTCAAGTGTTAGTCACCCCAGAATGTTTTTTCATTCCCATTACTCAATACTTACATGCAACTGACAATTCATCTGCTCTCCCATCACCAACAATAGTCATTTCCATGGCATTGTTCTTACAGACAACGGAGGGAGGGGTCACACTTGCTGGACAGGACAGAACCTGCTCTGTCCCATACCAGCTCAGAGACAATACATATTCAGTTTTCTGAAATGTTTTTGAACAAAATAAAGTGAATTGTTTTTAAGGTCACCTTGAGGCCCACAAATTGAGATTACATGACCAGCCATACACCACTCATTTTACCCCCAGTAAACTGTTATTGGACTCTTGCTCCCACAGCTGATCATGAAACCACTTGTTTGCTACATCCATAGTGATAGATGTCCAAGGGATGCTGACATATATCGTGGAAGTGGGCCCCAAGTTACTTTTGAGGTCTGGTACAAAAATACATAGCCTATAATCCCATATGTATGCACAATTAATAATTAAAAGATTGAAATCTCAATTTTAACACGCATGATTTTTTTTGAATTACAATGATTCTTCAGTTTTTAAACATTTGATCACATCGGAAAATTTAAACCTGCTTTCGCACTGCAGCTGAGCCAGAGTGAGCAGCGGTCATGAAAGCTATACGTTTTAAAGGCCAACTGAATAACCTTGAAACGCGCAGCATTTTTCAATGTGTTCACCTAATTTCCACAGAAAAAGGAAGACAGGGCGAGACACAAACCGCTCCTCCCCTTTAAAAAAAAATAGCCAATAGCTATTAGTTTATATCACAGTTTTCCCAGAGCCATTGAGCTTAGTTAAGCGACAGTTTCCTCCTAATCTCTAACCGTTTCTCCTAATCTCATCCATGTCGCTTCAAAATATGGCATTCCATGCAGAATTCAAATGGGTCCAATAAGTTTTGTATACATTTAACTTCATTCGCACCGATGGAAAGCATATTTACACAGTCTGAATCATTTCTTATCCTATCCCTTATATAGTGCACTATGTGCCATTCACCATGTAGAAAATATTAAATGTGTGAACAAATGACCGATTTTAGCAGCAGCTTCAGCATCTATTTATAAAGTAGGGGGCGGGAAGCTTCAGATTCTAGAGAGCATTTGATTAGACAGAAAATCTGACCAGAAGCTGCAGGGCAAAAATGATGTCATCCAAATCATTGATCGATTTTGGCGGAAGTGAGAGACTAAGTTTTGAATCCTTATATCTTCTAAATGTTCACAGTAATTTTTTTTTTGAGCACACAAGCTTATATGTAACAGTCAGACCAAAAAGTATTAAAAGCCAAAAAAAAAAAAAAAAAATTACATTGATTTCATGGGGACTTTAAACCACTTCACAAACTGTTTTCAACTACACAGTGTTGCGATTTCTGTGTTGCTAACAAAATAACAAAAGTACTAGGATAAATCTTTATAGTCTGGATATGTTGCGACATCGGCCGCATGATCGGCTGGTGACCAGAATTGGCCGATTTTCATGGGATTTTCACAGAATTTGCATGTCTAGTGTGTTTTAACAAGAACTGGGCTATGTCAGAAAAGAAAATGAAGACTATTTATATAAAATGTAGCTACCCATTTAAACTTGTTTTTATTATTTCCCAATCGTTTCCCGCACTTGCCCGAGCTTACCTCTCTGCACCATGTACAAGCGTTGACAGTGAGCCTGGCTGGACATGTGGCAGAGAGAGAAGAAACAGACTAACTGGTGACAAAGCAGAAATGCTTCTGTTTGAGAAGAAAAACTTGTTTTGAGATATATCTTTATACTGCAAGGATATATTCATTTAATTTGTTATTTATATATTATTTTATTGCCATTAACCATTTTCATACAGAAGTTTAGATTGCTAAATATATCAAATTTTTTTTAGTTGGATATTGGATGTGAAAAGGAAATTGTTCTTCCATAACACTGCACTTTAGGTGTGTGAATTTCCCACACCAGGAGTAATTCATACAGTTCTATTTTATAGCAATTATCTGTAAAAAAATAAAAAGTAATATACAAAATGTTCTATTAAGAAAAGATAACAAATATTTGTGTGTGTGCTGTAAAGTGGTTAGAAAAAAATGAAATCGGCTAAAATCGTTATCGACAGGTCTAACTCAATGAAAAACCGGAAATGGCCTAGAAAATCGTAATCGGTGCATCTCTACTTTAAAACAAATGTACCTTTAAATAATTTGTTATGCCAGTAGATGGCAACAAGCGACAGTTAGAATGTATTTGATTTGAAGAGATTAGGTCAAAAACTCTGAATGAAACAATTCATTAATTAAAAACACTTTAACACTTCATTTAAATTAAATATTTTTAACATTTATAACATTAGACAATTAAAACTAAACTTAATTAAAAAAAGTGCACCTTTTAAAAACCAAAAAAGCTGCATTTGTAGAGCAAAAAAAGAAATACAAGAGACTAAGCTCACAGATCTTATTGAATAAGTAACACTTTTTCAGTGACTGAAATGAAAAACCAAATGGACGCTTACCTCTTGTTTCACATAACATGAATCATAGCTGAATTGCAGGTGGACATCTGTGTGAGAAGTCTTTATGGCAACACCACAAAAAGCTGCTAACTGGTCCAAGCGGAGCAGGTCTCCTAGCGCTATCAGAAGAAAACATAGCAGAAGTTTAAATATGAAAAGATGTGAAAACCAAAGTGCTGTGCAATAAATGTAAAAAACTTAAATACAGAACCAAAAAAACAAATGAAAATTGTATACCCTCAAACAGAATTATAAAAGAATAAAAATGGGTCTTCAAAGAGGATTTTAACAGAAATAGAAGGGGAAGATCTTATGTGGAGTGGAAGACTATTCCAGAGCATGGAAGCAACCACAGCAAAAGCCAAGTCACCTTTAGTTTTAAAATGTGAACGAGGGACTGAGAGGAGAAACTGACTAGAAGACCGAAGAGATATAGAGGTTGTATGCAGAGATTTTAAAATACACTGGTGAGCATGACTATGTAAATCTTTAAAAACAAAGTGCAGAAACTTAAATCAACACGAAACTTGACTGGTAGCCAGTGTAGAGAGACGAGTACTGGCTCACGTTTTCAAGTGCCAGTCAAATCTGGCTGCCACATTTTTCACCAATTGCAACCATTTCAGAGCGGATTTAGGAAAACCCAGATAGAATGAATCAGTTATATCATTATTTAACTGTAAAAAAGTCCATCCAGCATTTAATGTCTTGAAAACATGCAAACTGATTAGACACAGAACCGTTGTTAACAGGAAAGTAAAGCTGAGTGTCATCGGCATAGATATAAGATAAGTTCTGTTTCTGAATAATATGACCGAGTGGAAGCATAAATAAGGCAATAAGAGGAAGACCCAGAATAGAGCCCTGCTGAACACCATAGGAGATTTAAGCATGAGTGGAATCATTTCCCCAAATTAACAGAAAAAGATCTGCCCTTAAGGTGAGATGCAAACCAATACAGCACAGATCCCTGAAACCCAGCTACATGATCAAGTCTTTGTAAAAGGATGTCATGATCTATTGTGTCAAACGCTGCACTTAAATCAAGCAGGATTAAAATATAGTGAGAACCGGCAAGAGGGAGTAAAATATCACTGCAAACTTTAACAAGGCAGATTCAGTACTATAAAGTTCTCTGAAAGTAGACTGAAAAGTCAAAAATATTAAATGTACTCAGGTAAGATGAAAACTAAGAATGAACAACTTTTACCAAAACTTTTGAAATTAAAGATAATTTAGAAATGGGTCTTTAGTTATTCAAATCATGCTAATCAAGATGGTGCTTTAACGACGGATGGACTATTGCAGGAGTGCCCAATCCTGTTCCTGGCGATATAGGCCTAAGAACCTGAAGAGTTCATCTTCAGTTGTGTTTGATCAGAATTGGAGCTGAACTTTCCAGGAAGATAGTTCTCCAGGAACAGGATTGTGCACCCCTGGGCTATAGCATGTAGAACATCAGAGGGACAGAATGAGGGCTTCATTTAAACAATATCAGAGCTGTGAAGGTGTGACAGGTTGAAAAAGAGAAAGAGCTCCGATAAAATGCCAATTCTAGAGTACAAAAATGTTGAGATGTATATTAGACCTAATACACTTAACTTTATGTATAATATGTTTTAATAACGGTTCACACATAACCAGTTGAGATCTTTAATGAGGCACTAGGAGTGGGATTTTTTTTAAACTAATTGTACTAAAAAGGTAACTAATTGTACTAATCATTTCAACTTCATTAATGGCACTCTAAAAAGACATTCTCTGAAAATTTCGTATGATATCTGAAGTCACTGATTAATGTTAGCTATAGCAGAGCGCATCTACGGAGAGCCTGGCCACTCCCTATTAAGTCCTATTGTACCAAATTTTGGTTGTAGTTCCACCAGAGTTCCACTGGGGGGTGATCGCCCATGAATGCAAAATGAATGGGAGTCTATGGAGCTAGACGGCTACATTTGTCTTTCACCCAATGCAGTTGAGAAATCTCAGATTTGATTGTAGGTTTTGCAAGTTCAACATGGGCTATAGGTCGAAAGTTGAATGAACGAGTACTTATGTCCTTTTGATTTCTTACAGGTTGAGTTGTTGTTGCCCATAACATGCTAGCATTCTACTAATGAACGCTGATGATTGGTCAGTGAAAGACTGATTACGACCAGAGATACCGCTTGATGGCATCGTGGCATCCGAAGCAGGACCAGAATATGTGTGCGCATTTTCGGCGTGGTCTTTTAAAACAACAAAACAAAAACTCGTCTAGCACGGGTATTTACCTGTGTCAGCTGTGTTGTCGATGCCTCGAGAGAAAAGAAAGTGCAGAGCGCGAAAGCACCAAAGTGACTGAAGGATTGCCGTTAAGCAGTATCTCTGGTCGTACGATGTTTTATGACATCATTGACATTTTAAGACTTTTTAAAGCAAATAAGTGACTCTAAAAAATCTAACACCCAGCAAAGTGTAATTTTTTGCATCTCCTTTTGAATACAACATTCAAATTACTAGACAAAAAATTATATCCTGAGAAAAGTGGATTTTGAGGGGTATAGCTCCATTGACCTCCATTCATTCTGCACTCGTCCTGTGAGCGCCCTCATATGGAACCAGAGTGCAACTGCAACCAGTTCAGAAGCCTGAAGTTTACTGAGAGTGGAAGTTCTCCCCTTATTAGACATTCTCTGGCTATAGGCTAACCTACATTAGCTTATTATTAATGGCTAGAGACAAAATACATTCTAAATTTCCATAAATTGGTATTCGCTGACATAATCACTTGCAATTTCAGTGGTGTATGTGAATTAACAGTAATTGAGGAAATTCTGTTTACACTTACGTCCACGAATATGGAGATTGACGACATCTGCGTGCTTTAGAAAAACTTTAAAGACCCGTTCGCCGCATTCAAACTGCGGTTTAATTTGTCTTGTCTGTTTAAATGAATCCGGTCCTCCGTCTCCAACAGATTTCACACTTCTTCGCTGTTTTGAGTTTAGCCAAAACTTAAAGAAATCACCACCTGACATCTCGTCGTGGCCATTAAGCCTTGACAGGGGGTATTCCCTCTTGGCAAATTCGTTACAGAAAACAAGTTGAAAATCGAATAATAAAATGCAAAGTATTAAGAGATGACCGCACGCATTCATTTCGGATAGTTGAATCTCCCGCTATTAATGATACAATTACTTTTAATCAATGTTGATGTTTAACTCATCTCATGCTCGCACAAACAGCCTACTTTGCGAGCTACAGCTTGTACCAATAAATATGGTAGCTCTCGAGCCTGAGAACTACTAGCCTAATTAATTGTCGCGTTGGGAACCGACGCCTTTGTACGCAATGAACCACAGCTGAAGCTAATTGTCTAATGGCATTAAATAATGTTCTCATATGGAGAACTACAGCCTATATTCAACGGTTTTTTATGTGGTACGATCAGAGTTATCATTCCACTCTCCTCTTTTTCTTTCGGTAAATGTTAGAACACTAGCATAGCCAGAAAAACGTCTCTGGGTGTGCATGAGAAAAACTCGATGTGCCACATTTATTGTCAAGTAATATAAAAATCGGTCATTCACTCGTCCAAGAAAAAAATTGGTTGTCCAGAATTTTTTTTGATTTTTTTGTGTGTGTTGTAAATACAATTTATTCTGACGCAATATTCTCATCAGTGTTCAATCAGCTTTTACATATTTAAATCTGCATTATTATGATATTTTAACCTTTATAACGAGCATTTAAATATGTGCTTCATCTTTCATTTTAAATTCTTAAATTTGATCAATAAATTCAATTGAATAAAGAACCTATATGGCTGTTACCAATCAAATTAATTAATTTACACTGAAATATTACAACTGCATTAAATAATGTTATGAGGTTGTTTTAAATATTTTTTGAATATACAAATATAATTATATCCTACTTTTAAACACGAAACTAAACCACCAGTAAAGGGCAGCAAGTGACCGTCTTAATGAGTGAGTTATCGAGTCATTTATTCAAATGATTCTTTCAAACGGCTGAATCGTTCAGCAATGAGGCAGTTGTTTAATGGGTCATTGAATCTTTGACTCAACCGATTCATTCGAAGCGCTGAATCATTCAGTAATGCGGTTATGTTTTCCGGTGAGATGCGCAGTGGTTCTGCTGTGATCTTTGTTTTGAACTTCGCTGCTCAAATAGAACAAAATCAGCCAATATTGTGTCTAAAATGTGACTTGATATTAATTACTTGTTTATTGAACTGTCATATGAAATCAGTGTCACATTTTCAATTGTGATGGTATTCAGCACTCGTGATCGTATTATGTTGCTTAACTGTATCATATCATATGTTATATAAAAACTCCGCATGAATTTTTTTATCCGCTGTATGTTCGTTTCTTCGTGTGAACTGTGCTCATTGTTTCCATTTCTCATCATGAGGCGCGAGCCTCAACAGCACAACCTTCTTACCGTCAGTCAGTTTGCGGATTGATTGGCAGTGCGAATGTGGGCCGATATTTTTTTAACGATAATAATTAGAATATTTGTACATTTAAAATGTATTTTAATTTTTAAGTAAACAACAATAGTCCAAGTTTAGAAAAACATTTTTATCAAGACTTTAAAAAATAATTCTGCATCTATTTTTAGGTGTGCGAGCTGCCACGGTGGGTGGCACCGGCACACCCTGGCACACCCGTGGCTACGCCTATGTGTTAGAAGCTAAACAAGTGTTGGAGATGACGTGATAAAAAAATACAGAACAATTCATGAAATAAAGACGATTTTTTTTCAAAATTTTTTTTTACATTTATAAATGTAAATATAATTTAGAAATATAAATAGTTATTTATTTATAAAAAACACTCGACATGGCATTTATGCATAATGAAGAATACGAACAGATATAACCTTATATGATTAATTTTCACAAAAAAGTTTGAAAAAATTCACATACAAAAAAAAAATTGGAAACAAAATGTACAACGCACAGAGAAAAAACACTGACAAATAGCTCTAGTGCAGGGGTGTCCAAACTCGGTCCTGGAGGGCCACTGTCCTGCAGAGTTTAGTTCCAACTTGCCTCAACACACCTCAGCTGCTTTTAAGTTTTTAGCATGCCTAATGACCTTCAACAGCTAATCAAGACCTTGATTAGTTGTTTCAGGTGTGTTTAATGGGGTTGGAGCTAAACTCTGCAGGACAGTGGCCCTCCAGGACCGAGTTTGGACACCCCTGCTCTAGTGTGAAGGCGCCGTAACCTATTCTGCTCCGTTCAATCCGCAGTAGGTGTCGCTCCAAACCTACTTTAGATGAGTCATCAACCGCTGCAAAGTACCTGCGCATCACATTCTGCCTGCACTACTTTATCATGATTGGAGAGATGGGTTTTGATTGGCGCTTGGTTCGCCCTGTTGTTGGGTAGCCATGTGCTGCGTTTGGCCCGTGCAATGAATCCCTTTTAACCCTTTTACTGTCTATGCTTTTAACCCTGCAGTTATGTGTGCGACACCGGGCGAGTGTGGAGTCTGCGGTCACCGTGCATCTCCAGAAGAGCTGAGATAGGATGCTGCGGCATGCGGATAGATCGCTGCAGCTATAGCACATCACAGCTTTAGGTAATAGGATGGCGACCTCGCAAACTCTTTGCAAAAAATTGAGCATGCGGCAAAAGTACAATTTCCAGTGCTTTTAAGGAGGCGTCTAAACATTGAGCTGTTCGGCATTTGAATAAAATATGTTGGTGGCTGTTTTGACATTCAGAGAAACCAACGTTTGTGTGTTTATTACTACACATAGTGCATGAATTTCCCGTGAGCGACAATACAGTTCTAGGATTTCGCAATCTGGATGTGGGATACGTAAAAGTAAGTCCTTGGGATGGGTGGGGTCGTCTATGCAGCAAAATAGTGCGGGAGGGGGGCGAGACAGCGGACGAGGTGCGGGGAAGTGCGGATCCTCGGATGGTGGGTCATCAGATATAGGCTACGAAAAGCAAGAAATAATTTGAGAGCTTAAAATACCCAAGGTAACGTTTGATTATCTGTGCCGTGGCTGTAGAATTCAGGCTGTTAAGTTAGTATTTATGAAGGCAATTAAGCATCTTAGAATTATAATCGACACAACACTATTTCGATTATTTAGAATTTGGATGAAACTGCATCCGAAAGTATGACGTTACACGAATTCATTCTGTGTCGCACATCTGTAATTCGCGGAAAAATCAGGATTCTATTGTACATTCGTCTTATGTATGTAGGCTAATGTAGATTTGTTTGAATGTGACAATAAATAACAGATTGTTATGCATTGTTGATCGCATCAACGTTATTTTGAACGGGCATACAAATGTGTATAAAATGAATGCATTGGCATGAGGTCTGCTCTGAACTGTTATAGTTTTTTTAATTTAATGTGATTTAACACAATATTTTCTCTTAACTTTATTGTTGTTTGTCTGAACAACCTGCATCAGCATGACATCTCAGTTCATAAATGTGTGACTTTAAGAAAAGGGCATTTAAGAAAACCTTCTACTACCTCATGACATCTATTTTAGTTTAAGAGTCGTTGGAGATTTGTGCATGTAATCTTGGTGGAAACAAAGCCAGTATCCCAAAAGGAGAGGTAACCTTATAATAACAAAACAATGGCTATCTATCGCTTTGGATCATGCAGCTTTAATGTGGGGATGTCATAGGCCACGGCTGCTTGTTATCAGCATATTGGGAAAATCTGCCTGACTTAAATGCAAGAAAACATGATTTGCAATATTATTTGCACACAAGTAAAAGTACTGTGTGAATGAAAAGCACATATTCATTTTGAAAAGATGTCAAATCTTGGCATATATACAACTTTTTCATTTCAATACGTGGCTATTCTCATTCAGTCATCATAAAATAGATGCTAAATCACACAGGACCTTTCGATGTGGAGTATTTCTTAAACACAAGATGTCATGTCTTATAATATTTTCCTCCCTTTCAGTGGGATATTGTTCCACCCTGTGTCCTCCTCTCATCCTCTGAATATGTTGAAGGCCCTGGCTGGAATCTGTTTGCTTCATCTGACTACAATATTCTTCCTCTTTTGGGCAACTATAGATGATGTAAGTTAATATTCCTCTTTTATGTGGATATGTAATGAAATGTAAATACGTGTGCATTGTAAGTGTTTTTATTGTCACTGTAGTAGTCAATCATTTTCAGATGTTAACTATATCCATTATTTAGTTGTAGCTTGTAGCATTGTTGCTTGTAGCATTGTTATTTGCTTGTAGCTAATGCTATTTTTTTCCCAGGCATGGTGGTTTGCTATTTGCTTGTAGCTAATGCTAGTTTTTTTATTTTATTTTCCCAGGCATGGTGGTTCACAAGGACCCTTTACACAGACCTGTGGGGCAGATGGGTGATGGAGAACAATGATGATGTATGGGTGTACATGGATATACCAACCTCATACAGAAAAGGTAAGACAAAATCATTTTAGAAGAAGGTATTTTTTAGGCATCTGTGTTATTTCACTGGTGCCCCCTCTTTTAGACTTTTAAAAATAAAGGTTCAAAAAGGGGGTTTGCATCATTTCCATTGAAGGACCATTTTGGGTTTTCCAAGGAACCTTTCAGCGAGCCATTTTTTTTTTTTAGTGTGAAAAACATTTTAATCATCTGAAGAACTCTTTTACCAATATAAAGTGCATGTTGTGTAATGGAGAAGTTCCTGGATGGTTAATATTCTTCATGGAACCTTAGATTCCAATAAAGAACCTTGATTTTTAAGAGTGTACAGACTGGGACACTCATGTGACGTCCCTTCAATCGCTCCTTCTAGACTATCTGCAGGCGGTTCAGGCGTTTGCAGTGCTGTCCTGCCTGTTTGCTGTGTTCTCTCTCTGTGTGTTCATATTCCAACTCTTTACTCTGGGTAAAGGAAAGCGGTTCACCATCTCTGGTGTTGTACAGCTCATCTCCTGTAAGTCCCTGCTTCTGAAAATCTGCAACACAATCTAATGGCAATTCGTAACAATTTTCCTTTTGGCTAATTGGTGGCTAATTTGTATAAATTCACACAATCTCATTCATACATTTTCATAAAATCTCTTCACACCCCAGTGACGGGTATGTTTAGCTGTGGAGTTAGGATGGACCTTCATGCTAAGTTTTTTCTTATAATTGTACGAATTCATACAAAATCGCCACCTTGTAACATAGTTACGTTTTCCCGTGAGATCAGGTTGAAATCTGAGGTTAAATAAAGGCGTCATTAAGGTGTGTGTGTGTGTGTGTGTGTGTGTGTGTGTGTGTGTGTGTGTGTGTGTGTGTGTGTGTGTGTGTGTGTGTGTGTGTGTGTGTGTGTGTGTGTGTGTGTGTGTGTGTGTGTGTGTGTGTGTGTGTGTGTGTGTGTGTGTGTGTGTGTGTGTGTGTGTGTGTGTGTGTGTGTGTGTGTGTGTGTGTGTGTGTGTGTGTGTGTGTGTGTGTGTGTGTGTGTGTGTGTGTGTGTGTGTGATAGGACCAATATGGATTTTTTTGATGGCTGATGCTGATATCTTAGAGAGTAGGGTGGTTGATATAAAGACGATATATTTTATATCCCTCACTTTAATTTAAACTAAAGTATGTAAACAACACATGCATAACAGTTGCTGCAGTAATATGTATGTTTATTTGAAATCTTTACTAAATTAGAAATAATTAATTGGAAAATATATCAATATGCATTGATACAGACAAAACTGAAGGTAAACAAAGTAAGGTAAAGTAATAAAGGTGGAGAATGAGTTCTCTCAGGCGCTGCGTCCTAATCGCTGTCAAAATAAAAGTCCCAGTGCTGTCAAAATAAAAGTACACCTCTGACACTTATCGGCCAGGGTGTACAGACACGAATTTTTGTTGCACATTTATATGTTTCTCTTGGACCTCTAGGTTTCTGCATAATGGTGGCTCTGTCAGTCTACACCGATCACTTTCACAGAGGTGAGAAGGATGGCTGGTATGGCTGGTCCTACATCATGGCCTGGTTTGGATGGCTGCTGACCCTCTTCACTGGAATATTGTACATCGTCCTGCGCAAGAGAGTGGATTAAACTTTAGCCCTCGCTCTCAGTGCTAATGTACAGCCTTGGATATTCCGTTCTTTTGTCATGCTAACTTTAATGTGAACTTTGACTAATTGTACTACTTCAAAGTGTAGGTGCAGTACCTGAAAATTAATGAGTTGTCTTGAATACAGGCCTATGATGGAAATGTAGAAATGTGCACTGCAAATCTTAGCATCAGCAGTTCATTTAAACGTTTGAGCAAGTTTAAAATAGGTTAAAGCCTTGTTTCAGCATTTTTATTTTGAGTAATGCTATAGATTGGTTTGATCGGTCATCTTCCTACTTCCACAAAGCACTGAGGGCAGTTAGAGGGTCTGGACAAACTTTGTTGCAGGGGTTAGTGTGTAAAGATGGCAAAGATGAAGTAAATACAGTATATACAAGAATAAATTGTACAAAATGTATTTATGACATGTATAAAGAAAAAAAACTAAATTGTACATATAGTACATATAGAAAAATGTTATAAAAGTGTAGTTTTAAACATCACTTGCACTTTAAGAACTAGCTTTGTCGTAAACAGGTTCATTTCATTTAATATTTTCTTTCAATTTATGTTGTTGATGGGAATAGCACAGGATAGTCTCTACTGTAGGTCAAGATAAGGGTCAAATCTTTGTTACTGCTATACATAATGGTGCTGCTCAGTTTGTGATCATTCACTTGGTCATGTAGACTTTTTGTAATTTGATTGTACAAACACTCTGCCATTATATTTTCTGAACTATTTCTGTGGGGTTTTCTTGATAATGACATCTTGGGTCCTGTTGCTATGCCAACTATTTTGATTAGCATGATGAATGATTGTTCATGTGGTCAGATGATCACCCTGTAAGATTCTAATTCTAGAGCACAGAATATTCCAAAAGAA
The DNA here is from genome assembly GCF_051911475.1 of Siphateles boraxobius. Taxonomy (NCBI): domain Eukaryota; kingdom Metazoa; phylum Chordata; class Actinopteri; order Cypriniformes; family Leuciscidae; genus Siphateles; species Siphateles boraxobius. Next base: position 6,844,068 of record NW_027508908.1, on the reverse strand, counting down.
CTTTCAGAAGGCTTTTCTTTTTTTAAATTGTGAAAAGTACTGTTTTTATGGGAGTAATTATTCAATATCCTCTCAAGGAAGAAGCTCTTTTTCTGAGTTATGCCGTTTCTGCTTTGCTTGATTTCAGTCAGTTTTAGATGACTTTTTATTTTGCAGATTGGATTTTATTTTTTCATTGCAAAGCCAAACCGTGTAAACCAGGGAGGGCATTCATTTTAGTAAATCACACCAATAAAAACCTTGCCATAAGAATCTTTCTTTTAATTTTTATTATTTACAACATCAATATTTTACAACACAATATCATACCATTATATGAAAATGGAGGATAAGAAGCATGTTTGTATAAGAGACATTGAAACCTGATGTCATTGAGAAATGATAACTTTCTCACATGTGATTGTAGAGTTCTACTAGGTCCAGTGACCTTCTACAGTCCTCATGCAAAATGCACCAGGCACTGGCATAGGAATGTTCCAATAAGAAGTGTTTTGTGGGGGTGTATGGCGCCGAATCATATGCCCTGACCGGAGGGTGTAATTCGCTCCTGGACCACTAAATGAAGGAGATGATTCTGTTCTGCCGAAAGGAGAGGCCTGTTGTGAGACGGGAGCAAGGTGATTCAAAATGGTTATCTAATTGCAAAGGCTTAAATATAATATGGATAAATGCCTAGTATGAGGTTGGAAATACAGAAAGCTTACCACAGTTCCGTCTGGAGAGCTTTGAGAGATTCTGTATCCTTTTCCTGACATGCCATCTGTAAACAGGCCAGTAAAAGATGCATTTATTTGGACAAAAATACAGAACAAACAGTAATATTGTGAAATATCATTAGAAATGTTCTCTACTGTGATATATTTTAAAATGTAGCATATTCCTGTAATGGCAAAGCCTAATTTAATTTTCAGCATCATTACTCCAGTCTTCAGTGTCACATGATCCTTCAGAAATCATTCGAATATCCTGAATTGGTACCGAATAAAACTATTCCTTTAAAAAAAAAATATATATATATATATACTGACAAAACTTTTGAATGGTAGTATATGTTGCATATTTAGTAAGTATATTTATTCCTTATTAAATACCATACCACTACTTTGTTTTACATATTTCACAATCTGAAAACTTATTTCCAGGTTTAAACTGGATTTTGAATGCAGTGTCACTCTGGTCTCAGAGTGTTGGACACTCTATGTTTTAACAACCTAATTTTACATACATAGATTTTAAATACATACCACAACTGACTGTAGGAGAAGGAACACGTTTTCTGGAAGGAAGTTTACTAGAGGACAGAAGGTGACAACAGTTTATACAGAATAGCAACCAAATAAAACACTGTGCCTGGTTCTCCATTATTTAGAAAGTTTTACCCTGACTATGTGAGTCAAAGGATTCCCAGGCGTATCGCTCTAGTGTCTGAGCGTGTTCGGGTAGCAGCTTTTGAGGGGGAGGCTAAAACACAGACACAAACATAGTATGCTTATTGGGATAGTAAATAAACCCACTATTGGTATAAGTCTCTGATTTATTAATATTTTGTCCAACGTGTGAGGTGAGCTCATTTAAAATATTTACTTTACCTCAAGCAGCATTAACAGCAATACCCTGGAGATTTCACATTTTGCTATGATATCCATAAATGCACCTGGAATTAAGACCAACACAACTCAAGCATGAATCTTTAGTATTTACAGCACATTTCATTTCCTTCCCATTATTATTAGCTGATGTCCACACAAAATGAAAAGGACTGCTGACTCAGTAAAACAGCTAAACAGATTCTTGACAAGCATGAATATCAGTCACAAAAACAATATGACTGCTGCTTATAAATGGGATCAGATAACCCAAATAAACAGCAAATCTAGTGAAAGTCCCTAAAATTTGGCCAACAAAGCTCATACTAGGCCTGTCATGATCATGAATTGTGTGCTATCATTTCGAATTTCTCAAATATTTTTGATTACCTTTCATGCAGTGTATAAAACAGATTTGTGTGACGTTAAAAAGGTCTGCAAAGTTTTAAAATTAAAGTGCACGACAAAAAAAGTTATTGTCTCCTAAAAGAAAGAATAGATTCTGAACTGCTGAAACGCATTGTCAGCAATTCGATCTCAATTCCTGTTACCGACGAAACAACGTCACAAATTTGCATTATGCCTGTCTATGGTATTTATCGGCTACCCGCAAATGACATCTACTTTGACCCTCAAATACGGTAGTTGTAGCTGAGACTGGAAGAGTTTGGTTCATGTTGTCGACAAGATGCTGTTTTTAGCGCTGTGAATCCACAGTGCATTCACTTCAAATGGATGATGAGGACTCGTGATGGAATTGATACGGAAAAACCGACGGCAGCGCTGAGGAAGCATCCGGAGCTGAATTTCAGATATGGTAACGTGTTTCATTTCCGTCATACGCTGTAAGCGGTAGACCAATCACAACAGACTTACCCGTCTGACCAATCGGAGCAGAGTAGCTTGCGAAAAGGAGGGGTTTATAGAGACTGAATCTTCAAACAAACCATTTTCAGACTTTGAGAAATGAGGTGATGTGCAATGGATATTTTGAGAAAATTAAAACGTTTTTTTTTACCTCGGAGGCATGTGAACCTATTGTAGTAGACCTCCAAAACAAAATTAGGAACCTTTAAAATAGCATAATAGGAGCACTTTAATTCTGATTAGGTCATGTGACTTACAGTATAAGCCTAATACGTCATGTTTTTACTCGGAATTGTGCATAATATAATAATAAAAATAATTTTAAAAGGCAAGAGTGGTTTTTAAAGTTTGTTGATTGAAATTTAAACTGGAAAATGATTACAGTCATCTCAAGTAATTGCGGTTAGATCGAATAACCACGATTAGATGATGAATCAACCATCGTAACAGGCTCACCTCACACACCTAGATTTCAAAACTAAGATTGATTGAATTTATTGAATGCAGTGAAAGTGCATTATATTCATACCGACAGGGGTGTTGGTGCCAGGGAGCTGTAGTCCTCTCTCCTGACACATGTGCTGCATCTCTGAGAGCACAGCAAGAGCACCATCATAATCACCTGGCGATCAAAGATCACATCACTGCTCTGACAACCACAGAACCACATCTGAAACTCAATGCATGAAATGAATCAGGAAAACGCTCCTCTCTTAGAACTCACGGGTCAGTATTTTGCAGGAGGCCATTTCCCACAGTGATAGCAGGGCTTCAATTGGAGTTTGAATCTGCAGTTCTGCGGCTCTCTGGAAATGAACTATCGCCTCCCCCGGTCTATTCATCTCCTACACACAAACATATAAACAGGACCACATCATGCCGAGGCACTGTGAAACAAGGTGAATATTCATTTAAATGCATTTATTAACAGAAAGCTGCCCCATGAATGACAATGATTAATGTCTCACCTTCAGAGCATTGCCAAGCTCCAGTGAGAGACTGGCCGCCATAACAGGCTGATTCATCTCAATATAGACCTAAACAATATATAAGTACATATTTGCAGTATAACATCTAAATAAACACAAAATCTGCATTGTGATTGCAAGATTTTAGGCTTTTTACCATATTAGTCCAGCAAAGAGAAGTACTCTTCAAATGACTTCAATCAATTTTTAAGAGCATTTTAACATGAAGCATGTGACATAGCGGCTAGCAGCAAGCGAAAATTTCGTTTTTGGTTTCGTTTTGGGATAAACAATTACTTTAATAACAAATTTTGCTTTGCTTTGTTGTGGTTGTTTAGCTGTTCACCCTTATACTCTCTTCTTCTAACTGTAAGTGAGGGATTGATGTTTTGTCAGGCCAAGGTTATTATAGTTAAATTAAAACTAAAAAAATAAATAAATTGTTAGTTGAAATAAAATAAATGTTAACTGAAATAAAGTATAAAAAACAAGAGGGTATTTTTACACGACAACTATGTAATAAAAACTAAACGTTTTTCGCAACGTTGTCCAAACGATCCCCATTCACACAGATCAGCGGAAACGACTAAAATCACTGTATTTAGCTGACACGTCAGTAGTTGGCGATGGCACTTTTTAAAGAAACACTACACACCCATAGCCTGCACACATAATACACATGCGCATGACATCACAAATTTACGTTTTTGTGGTTTACAAAGGGACGATAACATTATCGCTTTCAAAAACATGCACATTGAAACCCATTTTCAAAAGTTTGTGTTTTCAGGCCCCCAAAACTCAGTTGTCGTGTGAATTAACGGGCAAAATGCATAAAATGTTTTTCAGTTTTAGTTGAAAATGGTGTCGTGTAAACGCAACCTTGTTTTATTTCAGCTAGTTGCCAAGGAAACCTTTTCATTTAGTTTCACTTTGATGTACTAAAATAACTAAAACTGAAGACATATATATTTTTAAAAAAACAACAACTATAATACTACCTCAATGATAATAAACATAAAGAGACTTTCAATGTAAATTACTTTCTCCATCCCTCTGACAGGTGTTTTGTTTCTATTTATAACGGCATATTCAAATCTGAGCCCAACTTTCCGCACATGAATAACCTTTGTTTATATATGCTTATCTGGATGAGTCTGAGTAACTAGTAATACATTTGATTGAGATAAATACCTTAATAGCAAAACTATAGCAGTTCATTGCTGCCTGCATATTCTCATCGAAGCCAGGAGCCATCAGCGCTCTGGTTTCCTGTTCCGAGGCCAGAAAGAGTCGGGCTGCATCAGTCAGAGCCAGGGCTTCTCCTGGAGCGTTGAACAGAGTCTGCTCACAGCTACGAAGACGGAAAAAAAAAAAAAAACAGTACAGCATGCTCTCTAGAACAAGAGCTTTCAATCTTTTAGCCACCAAGGAACCCCAAATATCATCAGCCTCATGCGAGGGACGCCAATTCAACAATTTAGTTCTGTACTGTTAGATGTATTAGAGTTTTTTTTTAATTGAAATCAACATTTTGGTTCATTTAAATAATGTTATTATTATTTTATCCGTGTAATTTTAATCTATGATATTTAATTTGTTTTAAATCAAAGGCATTAATAAATGGATCATTTACCGGGCCATGGCGAGATTACAGAAGGCAGCATACTGAGGACAGTCCTGCTGTTTCAGCTCTTTGGCCAGCTGACCTGAGGAAATATGTCATACAATGATAAACAGTGACTAGCATTGCTTCACATAATCTGAGCAGTCTTCTGAAACAGTACTCACCAAACTGTTCACTTGCTTCAGCAACATTAGGCTTCCGTAGAAAACGTCTGTGATTTGAAGAAGAGCGAGATATTAAAACGCCACTAAATTAGATTATTAAATTGATAGGCTGAACATCCGACAATACACTGCAGGAATTGTTCGTTATGCGAAGAATCTGGCATGAAAATAAACATCGAAAAGATGTAATCATCAACTGTTTATACATAAATCGTACATTAATGGGCTTATTTAATTTCGTATCTCTTCACATTTAGTAGCGACGTGCTAGTGTGGGTTGTGTTGTGCTATCATGACATTCTTTGCTTACGCTCAATATTGTAGACACCATTGATGGTCTACCAGAGATAACATTGAAAATAATATTTTATTAGTAATATAAATCTTTTATTTTAGCTCTTACTTTTTCAGTTTATTTGACACTGCCCGGTAGCGCATCAAAAAATCTCCCTCGGCTGCCATTGTTGACACTTAATAAGGAGGGGCAAACACACAGGAAGTTCCAATTCGAGTGTTCCCATTGGTTGAACACATATGAAGCTGTCTTGTGATTGGTTTTCACACTTCACAGGATACACAAAATCGTTTTTATGTTGGAGGTGAGGCGAGAGGTTTGGGGGGAAACGACACATATTGACACAGCTTTCAGTTGTTTTAATCTTTCATTTATTTTATGTTACACTGGTCCATAAAATATTTAATTATACAAAAATATTTATTTTACACTAAGTACATTCTAGCAGGTAACATTCATTCCTTCACAGGTTTTCATAAACAGAATCAAATACTTCTTGGGCTTCACGGTGCTGAAAGAGAACACAGCAATAGAAACTGTTGGTATTCTAAAACAACACTAAAATTCTAATTATGACAAATTTTATATGTGATTAAGGGAGATATCAGGTTTAATTCCCGTATTCTTCAGTACCTTCAGTGTATGATTCTATCCTCAAGAAACGTTTATATAATCAAGACTACATAACATTTAAATTTACAACCATATTTTTTAATGTAGGCCTTCATGTAATATAATTAATAATAATTTAACATAGGGCATTATTACAGGTCATGGAATGTTGCACAATGTTCCCCTATTAAACAAACCTTTTTATCAGAATTTTTCTTCCTTGTGTTTTCTTCATGCACCATAATCTCTGGATTCAACGTATCATAAATGGAGCTTGCTCTGTGTTGTAGCGCCTGTTGGAAGGGAGTATAAGATGTTGCATAAAACCTTAGCCCTTATTAAGCCTGAAATTCTTACTAAAACCATTTCCTAATTAATTCCAAATATTGAGACAAAGAAAAAGAAATCTCACTGTGTAGAGTGATGCAGATGCAGCATCCTCATCCAACATCACATCATCACTATCCTCGGGTCTCTGCTCTGCTACTACATTTTTTGCATCTCTACAAGGAGGTTGATCCTAAAAAAAGAGGCAAAACTAGAGATGAAACTACCAGTAACACATGTGGTTTTCTGGATTGTACACGTCTACCCTTTTCTGCTCATAACAGCACTATCTTGCAATCAAAGCAACTCTGGAATAACACATCTTGCATAATAAAACAAAGATAATCTTTTCTGAACTAACAGACAGAATACTGTTTAGTTAACAGTCCATATCTATAACCCCTCATGCATCAAAGTATTGAATAAAGTATACACAATTTGAGAATAGGTTGAATTATTACAGTATGTGCTATATATGTGTGGCCAAGTGTTACCTTGTAGCTCTTTAATATGTAAAGTGAGCCGGCAACACTGAAGATGAGAAGAATTCCTGAGAAAGCCATCATTGTGATGATGTCCTTTTCTAACTCCTCATCTGGCTCCTGATAACCTTTGTCTGAGTTAGGGTGGGACATGTGAGAGTAGCGACAAAGGGGAAATAAAGAGAAAATGTTTTTCTTTTGCTGAATGTGACAGTTTCAGTCTATCATGTCACATGGCTGAACTCACAGGCTTCTTTTGCTGTCATCATTTTTTTATGAATCCATAATAATCCTCTTTATTCATGTCAAGCCTATCTATTGGCTCACAAATGTATCAAATGAAAAGTTTTGAAGTAAAAACCACTATCAAGATTCATACATATTTTAATATTGTTTAAAATGCCTGAGAGATTAGCGAAAGGCACCAGCGCATTTCATTCATAGCACACATAGAATGTAAGACAAATCCTGGATGATCAATGATCTGCAGACTCACCTCTCACATGAACCACCCAATAAACATCCACATTTTTTCCCAATATATGAAAGAAGTAATTGCCAGAACTGGAGCTGTTGTGCATTTTGATATGTGCTTTCACCGACACATGTTTTTCCAAAAATTCACTTTTAAGATTTTTACTCCAAATGTTCCTGTTCTGAGTGTAGCATACAAGGCTCGAGCTCGAGTTTGCTGGAATTACCACTGACAGGTTGAAGTCAAGAACGTCTCCTGCTAGTGCCACTCTGGTTCTGTTCAACATAGAGATTTTAGATTCGGCTGGGGGGACAGAGGAGAGATCATGGTGTTATTGAACCATCTGTGCTCTCATGATATGTTCATAACTTTCTAATTCGTCTTGAGAGAGTGTGGGTGAGAAATCCAGCAATACAATAACGAAAATTAAATGAAACACACACTGCAATGACACATAAATAATGGTCAGCTATACCTTGAGTTTCCTGCCAAAAGCACAGTATTACGATCCAACACAGCACAGCATACATCTTTATTTGTGCAAAATGTCCTTTCATTTAAAAAACAAACAAAAACAAAAGAATCCACCTTTTCTTTCTTTGTGTTGTTTCATCAAAGCTCAGATATCCCCATCCAGCACAACGTTTTCAAAAGAAGTGGTAAAAAAAAGAAAAACCTAACAAGATAGGAAGTTAAGATGAAGTTAAGCCATATTACATCAGAGTGGAAGTTCACAGGACCTTAAACATCGTTAAGTACAGTCTCATGCAATCCTCAGTAAAGACTTCCCCTCTCACACCACAAGCTCACTCTCTTAAATGTGTCCTTTAACAGAACTGTTGTTCTTTGGTTGGTATATTAAAAACGTAATAATATTTAAGTCTGAATATAAACAGTTTTTAAACAACGTTTCAACACTGAAAAGTAGCCTAGTTTCTTTACAAAGCGTGTGGGGGAAAAAATCAGTTCAGGTCTTTAAAAAAAAGGTCACATGCTCGCGTCTGATGCTTAATTATAGCCTATGTTCTTTATATGCAGAAACAATGGGGGTTTATGCTAGTTTGCTAATTCGAATTCGGGAATAATTTGGTTTAAAAATAGTGCACCTTGTCTTTGACCACCAGGTGGCAGCAGAAGAGCACGTGATACTTTGCGAGAGAGCGCCTGACTCACATCAAATAAAAATGACTTCCAAAATCATCAAAAATGAATTACGTAATGATTACATCACTGTCACTGAAATACACATAATTAGCGCCAGGGCAGATAAATCAAAACCAGCAGTAGCGAACCGTCAAATAAAGTTTCCCTACCGTTTAGTAGGCTATAACTTTAAAGTATATATTAGGGGGGAACAATTATTTATTATATAAAAAAATTTGTTTTATATATATATATATATATATATATATATATATATATATATATATATATATATATATATATAAAGCCTACAGCATAAAACAAAATTTAAGCCATCAAGACTGCACAAGCACCTCAAATAGGCTACTCAAGATAAAAAAGACTGAAATAGAGAGATAAACGAGGAGCAGAAAAGAGCAAGGAATTCAGTTAGAGGTGACAAATTGCCTTAATTAATAAGAAACAGGTGTATGTGAGCCTTGTGACTGCTGAGCTGGAGTAAAGGAATACTCACAAACCCGTATAAGCCAGGCAAAACTGACCTCACATACCAGAGGGAGAGCAAAAAAAGAGCACAACAAATATAACATCTGGATACCAGGGAATCAAAATATTTCATTTCCTATAATCTTTTTTCTGTTTTTCTTTCTGGAGTCATTATGTCAAACAAATAAAGGCATTAAACAGAACAGGTTCATTCCAGGCTACCTTTGAGAAATAAAAATGGAAGTTGATTTTGAATTAGAAATGTGTATATTTATTCTGCTGCAATTCCTGGATATAAATGGCATAAAAACCACACAAGTTTTTATCTTGATTTAAAGGTTGGTAACAATTGTTTTATGACTGAAAATAGTCGTCTCGTATTGAATTCAAAAGTACAATAGAGGTAAATGTTATTACCTTTGGCACACATTTTTATTACAAGTCTGGACATTTTTTTATCCAGGTTTAAAAGACATTGAAGTGGCAGACAAAAACTCGCCAACTGTAACCATGGAAATAATACAGTGAGAAGTGAAGAGTGAATTATGAATGCACTGTTTTTAATAAAAGAGCATTCCAACTGAAAGCCACGTGCAAGTTCATGCAATTTTTGCTCAGCAATGTTAAAGAGCCTTTTGATTGCAGAACAGAAATCATGTGAAATTACCTGATTTATGAGACTGACTTCACTGCTAACCTGCTAGAGTCTCCTTCTCTCTCTCTCTTTCTGTGTGTAGATTTGTCTATTCTTGTGAGAAAATGTCCTCACACATAGAATGAAACATGTTAAAAACTGACAGATGAGGACATCTGAAGTGGTTATCACTATTTGAAATGCACATAAATCAGATAAATCGTGTTTTGCTGTAAAATGTCAATAGGTTTCAGTAAGGGTTTTGTTTAGAGGTTGGATATAGCATTATTATTATAATGTCTAAAGGTCCTCTATTTATAAGGTTGTAAGGTGTGTGTGTGTGTGTGTGTGTGTGTGTGTGTGTGTGTGTGTGTGTGTGTGTGTGTGTGTGTGTGTGTGTGTGTGTGTGTGTGTGTGTGTGTGTGTGTGTGTGTGTGTGTGTCACTATAAGGGAAAAAGGGCAAATGATCAGATAAAGACATACAATAAATCTACAGAAAAGGTGCACATCTGGAAAGGGTGATATTTTGGAAGGAGTGAGAAGACAGAGGCCAACAGATGGATGGGGGGGGGGGGTGGGAGAGAGAAAATAGAAAAAAAGAAGGGAGGGGATAAGATAGAGGAAAGAGAGAGAGAGAGAGTTGAATGTACACAAGTTCTTAAGCAGGGCAGAAATAAGTTGAAGTGTGTCTGACTGTCAATAGACTTCAACACAGCATTCAGACAGAAGAAGTGGACAGGACAGTGATATTGCAGCAGAGGACAGGAAGACAAAAAGAGAAAGGAAAGCCACATCTCGTTCCCTGAAAAAGTAAGTAACTTTAAGTGGAATTAAAACCATTGAAAGTATGTGTTCTATAATATTGCACTTGTGGTATCTGAGTCCTGCAGTTTTACTATTCTGATATTTCACCTCTCTCTGCTGGATATATTCTTCATATCTTGCAATTGGACCAGTCTAACTCATAAAGCATCAAAAATCAATGTTACAGAAAGTGTAAGAAATCAATGTTTAGGATGTATTTATGTCTGTTGTGAGTGTTTGATTGATATCCATGTATTATGTCAGCTCCTTCTCTCTGAATTTGAGAGACTGCATAATTTGGGGGAAAAAAATGTGTGAAATGGGTAAAAACTGACAGAAGTGTCCTGAACGAACATTAATCCTGTGATTTTCGGATTCTTGAGCACATCCAGATCTCTGCTACGCCACGATGTCATGGAGCCATTTTAAGAAATGCCTTTTTTCTGACTCACTCTACAAAGTCAATTACTATGATCTCCAAGTTCAATATTATGTAAAGCTCTCTCTCCCTTCTGGACTCCCTCTCACTCCAGTTTCTCTTTGCTTTACTGCAGCATTTCTCTGCAATGTGATTGTTTTAGTCTAATGATCATGTTGATTGTGCGTTCTCACAGTTATCTTACCTCAGAGAGCTCTCTATGCCCCAGTCATTGAGACTTCTGGCTCAATGCAACACAAAGGAGATTTTCTTTCAAATAAAACTAATTGAGTTTGCTATCAGTTAGGCCAGTCACAAGACAATCATCCATCTCCCCTCTCTGTTCTTGAATGAACCAGTCATTCATTTAAATAGACTGGAAATACCCAACACTTGAGTGATTCTTCTTTGGAGGTGAAGGACATGAGGCCACGGAAATAAAGCATGAAACTAATAGAATAAAGTCAATTTTACTTTTTCAATCAATGGTCAAAGAAATGAAGTTCTTAACATATAGAAAATTTGGAAAGTGAGTTTGAGTTTGTTTATTTTATTTATTTTTCAAAACATGATGTAGGCCCTACTGTAGAAGTAATTCAAATGGATGTAACATTTTGTTATAAAAGCAATAATTTTGCTAAATAAAAATAGCTACAAATTTAAAATAGTTTTAGTATAATTCATTAAACATTATTTCAACAGATTAAGTGAAAATTATTACTTTGATGTGTGATTTTAATAGTTGTAGAAAAGGTAATCTAAAAATAAATAAATAAAATATAATAAAAAAAATAAAAAATAAAAAAAAACACATTTGCGGCTTGAATACTTTAATATTAAAAACTCAAAAGGACACACAAAAAAAAGAGCCCAAAGTGTCCTGAGTAGAAAGTGACAACGAATAATCGTATAAAAACACAGGCCTCTGCACTATTTTCCACAAAATCATTGGACCCTAAAACACTTCTGGCTGTTTGTCCTGTAAAAAACAAAGTGCTTTCAGGGGTGGTGATGGCACAATGGATAAGACACATGCCTTTGGTGTGAGAGACCCGGGTTCGAATCCACTGTGAGACACCAATGTGTCCCTGAGCAAGACACTTAACCCCTATAGTTGCTCCAGAGGCGTGCGACCTCTGAAACACAGCAATTGTAAGTCGCTTTGGATAAAAGCGTCAGCTAAATGAATAAAATGTAAAAAAAATGCTTTCCCATGTGCCAGATGTATTGGCAGGGTAAAGGTTTAAATCTCTTGCCTTACATTGGGAGTTTTCTTAGTACTTGTTCTAATTTTTGCAATTTCTCCTTGCCTCTCCTTTACATCTCAGCCACTTCTTCACCATGACTGTTCCCACGGCGAAGAAGATACTGATGGTGCCTATGGTGGTCGTGGCGTTTTTGTCTTCATGCTTTGGGATGAGCAACGAAGTGGATTATGGGAATTGGAACTACAGAGAAGGAGGTAAAGCAGATAAATAATATGTATTGGCTTTATGTATAGAATGGATTTAAGAATGGTAAAATGTGTTAAACTTAGTTGCGACTACTTATTCTTATTTTTTTATCAATGTAGCCTTATATTTCATAATAATCATCCAAGTCGTGTAGTGGTTAAATTTTGAGGATATCTGCATAAATTTGTGTTTAATTCTGAGGGAATATTCTGTGATGCGTCCATTCCACAAACAATCAAATCATTGTGTTGGTCTATGTTGGTCAGTCTGGACTACAGTTTCATGGAGCTATTATCTAATATTCAATTCAAATCACATTGCTGACAACCACCAGTGTACAGAAATAACTCATACCCTTTTCTGTCAGCCTAGCTAAAACAAACAGACATCTCCTTATTCCTCCCTTTAAAGTTAAAGCCATGTAGTCCAGTGAAAGAAACCTGATTAAACCCATTCTGAAGTACCAGACACCCTGTTGTCATGTGGTCACTGGCCTTATTAAAGACTAACCTCATTGTCTTTGCCCTCACGGCAGCGGAGAATGTGAACGTGGCTAACATACGCAGTGTGACTCGGGTGTTGGACGCCTGGGGCAAACGCATATTCAAAGATATCAAGACTCTCTTACACTCACAACCCAATGCCCTTCTGCCAGACTACTCCAGGTAACACATTGTACTTCCTGATACCTGTATAAATTCATTGCAAAGACTTTTTACTATGGTGTTGAAGTACAAAAAAAATTAGTGTTAAACAACCACCAATATGTTATAACATGCATTTCTTACGACACTTATCTGAAACAAGTTGCTTATCTCTCTTTGCTATGTTCAATAAAGCTTTCTTGTTTTGCCCACTTTCACCTAAAGTTTTTTTGCACATGAAAGCTGCTTGTTGGACAAATTTTGGACAAAATGTTGGTTTTATATAAACAAGAAAAATGCAGCGCCCTTTGGGGTTTGTTATCCTGAAGTCGGCAGTTTAACAGACTCACTCCTTTAGCCCTAAGGAGATTCTTTCATGAAGCTTATTCTAAGCTACAAGCATTGAAACAGCACTTAAAATGGCAGAAAAAGATTTTTCAGGCACACATGCTGTCTGAATGACTGTATTGCATGTACATGAAATAATGACTCTTGTAATTCAGACTGAGACTGTTGAAGGAAACTGATCTCTTTTATTTTATCAACTGTAGAGTATCCGAATAGTGCCAACTAGATCAAGCTAATAATACACAAAGCATGTGAAGCTAGACATCAAGCACCAATAACAAACAGTTAAACTACTTTACTAGCTAAAAAATGTATACTAACAAATTAAGTCCCGATGAAAAAGGTTTACAAGACATTTACCGCCAATTAAATTCTGAAGCTAAAGAAGGGCTTTGGAGACTCTGAATTTTTTCAAAATACATTAGAGTACACAATAGAATTTTGTACAAAGTATAGCTAAGTATTATTTGTCTATTAATGTGCACTTGTTATTGAAAACAAAGTTTGCAAATTGTAGTTGTCAGTGCCGAGAGCCTCGTGGGCAAGTGCGCCGATATGTAGCGCCGTCGTGCTTCGGGAGACCCAAGTTCAAGTCCCGGCTCGTGGACCTTTCCAGATCCCGTAACCTCTCTCTCTCTCTCCCACATCACTTCCTGTCTAGCTACTGTCCTATCCTAATAACAGGCAAAAATAAGTCTTTAAAAAATACACTTATGGTATTTTGCTTGTATGTTTAGAAGACACTCGAAATGATTTACTTGTAACACAAATAAAGTACACTTTAATATCACTATTCAATAGCACTATCAAGCATGTAATTAGTCCCTACACAAGCATATACTTAAAGTATACTAAGTATACTTACAATTTAGTACACAAAAGTACACTTAATACACTTAAAGTTATGCTTTACTACAACGTAATTACAACTAAAATAGGCTTAGTACAAAATGAGTTGTTTCAAAATAGCTCAAGTTAACTAATCATTAACACACTTTAGTGTTTTAGCACAAATTAGTCTGGCTGCAAGTATACATAGCATTTTTTTCTTCACCAGGACATGCTTGCTATAACTTGCTATTGCTAGCCGCTCTGAAAATTGCCTACTCTACCTTTAATCCTTAAATGCATGAATGTTTCGCCAATCATTATTACATATTGGGGTCAAGCGATCCGGATCAATATCTTAACATGGATGAATCTGCCACGATAATATAAAACTCTCCTGATATCAGAGTAACAATTACAGAACAATGAAATAAAGCATATTTCGATACCTTTTGGAGCTTGGATGGGTTCAGTTTGAGCAGATGTTTTATACCATGACCAGTGTCCTCAGAGCTCATTTCCTAGTGCATTCAGCATCAGCCTCATATTCACAATCTCAAAGATATTCTCAATCAGGCAATCAGACTTATCAGACATTGCACTAATTCAGTCATAATAGATTCAATTATTATTGTGCAGAAAAAAATATACTTACACGGTTACACACCTCGGGTCGTTAGCGACTCTACACAATTTTTACAAAACATGAATGGGAAAACAGGAGTTATTTTGTAATTTTATTATTATTATTTTTTTGTTATATTGTTTATAATGAATTGATTGAGGAATACTATGAACATTCGATGTCTAACTTGTAAAAAAAATGAATGAGGAGGAGGGTAGAGAATGACGTCCCGGCCCGAAGAAGGCTATGCGTTTAAGGGTTTAGGCTTGATACAACGTTTAAAAAAGCGGTGCTCGTGAGAAAAAAAGTGCGGATGAAAAGCATCAGGACGCAGCGCAACTAATAAATGGGCCAATACGTATCACATAAAAAAATTAAAAAGCGTAAAGGAACTAATAACACGATGACTGTATGGCAGGATTTTGGATGCATTTGAGCCTATCCATTATGAAAATTCACCATGGTTTTACTACAAAGAAAATGAAGCATGGTTTTGCTACACTAACTATAGTTTAACCATGCTATTTGTAGTAAAACTGTGGTTATACAAATGGTAATCAATCCACCAAAAACATGGTTAGTACACTTCTAGGCTACTAATATAAAACCATGGTTCATTTTCATAAGGGATGGCAGACGTCAGAAGAGAGATTAGCATTAGCTGTGAAAATGCTATAGACCAGATGAGCTACCGAGCGAAAAGGCTGTTTTCTTTTTGATGTTGTTCGTGAAGCGGCAGAATCGGACAGTTGTCATAATGTGGTGTATAAAGGACTCGTCATCCTCTGGCACTGAGCGCTTTAACACACCTGGAGGCAGTAGCGCTGTGACCTTTCGAGATTTTGTGAGCCAGGTCTTGGCTAGAAGGACCAGAAGCTCAGCCTTGTCATTTTAAACTATGTCCTGTTAATGTATGTTCTTTGACTTACTGACCCCACATATAGTGCACTAAAATGAATGTGAAACCTCGTTATACACATCAATAATAATGCATAATTGACACAACATTACCATATTAACACTCTTATTCCTAGGTCTCACTAGGTACACTGATCCAGAGTTGAGTGTTTAAAGTGTAGGGCTTCTATGAAATATGAAAATATGAATTATGTTCTTATATGAAAAAATATTTTGTTTCATGCCATTTAAGTATATTTTTTAAAATTGCTGTATAAATCTGCCAAACCCTTACGGAAGAAGCACACAAGAACGATTATACACTATTTTTCTCTCTCGCACAGATGTTGCACACAAACACACTCACTCTCACACATTCCAGTCCCGTCTCACACTCTGCTTTCTCACAGGGTTCGTCCTCTCTCGGAGTCCCTAAATGATCTCTTCAGAGAAGTCTCCCATTTACAGAGGCGCATCACAGATCTTAACAATCGCCTAGCAACCCTGGAACCCTTCCTCCGTCATCATGGTTACCGAGAGGAGGGTGAGGAAGGAGGGGACGGCGAGGGACTGGCTCCTCAGAGTGTGAAAGGAATGGGACAAAGTCAAAGAAAGTATTCACGACGGTACATGGTTCGAGTAGTCCAACCTATGAACAGGGTGGTGAGAACCAGACGAGTGAAAGTGTTCAAAAATCAAAACGGAAGGGTCAAAACGAGCGAAAGTGAGAGGTAGAGGGAGATAAAAGATTATAATCAAACATTAATGTTATTCAGGAAATATCCTTTATATTGGGAATAGAACGATTCACATATTAGACATGTTAGTATACAAGCGTGCATCCATCATCTTTTGTTTGTACTCCTTCATGTTCAGGTCTCGAAGGTGAGATTTAAGTTCCTTGGCAAAAAAGCAAATGTTGGGAATGTGGATTGTGGAAAACTTTCCCAGCAGGATAATGAAAAAACAAAAAGAAACATTGAGAGTAAAAACAGACAAGCTTTTTCCAAACAAAGCTACAGCTATACAATCAGCTCTTTTTTTCTGTGTGGAATCTTTATGGAAGCTTTGGTATACAGAGCCATTTGTGTAATAGGAATAAAATCAGGTGAATAAATGTTCATACTTCAAAATATAATTCTGTCTGTTTTTTGTTCTTTTCATGATTAATTACTCGGGTTTAACTGTACTCAAATATTAAAGGGGACCTATTATGCAAAATTCACTTTTATATTGTTTTTGAACATGTTTACGTGTCTGCAGTGTTTTCTTTACACAACAACTCAATTGTGGTAAAAATCCATCCACCCCATTTGTTATTTTCCCCATAAATCTGAATAAGTATCTCAAAATGAGCTATTCAGGAATGTGCTCCAATGTGATGTCACATGCTCAGGCCCTGCCCACAACTGCTGACGGAATCTGCCTTATTAGCATAAACCCTGCCTTGACTGAGCTGTAGAGTCCGCCATGTTTATCATGTTTATATTTCCGAGAGAATCGGAATACTAAATGAGAAAAATAGAGGGCGTGGCTTGTTTTTTCCAACTGGAACCTGATTGGATCTAGAAAAGTAGGCGTTTCGTTCAGGCAGCAGACTGTCAGTTGGAGGGGCGTGGTTAAGGAAAGGTGGTTAAGCCGAAGCCCATTTTAATCTATTGATTAAAGATTACGAAGCCAAACATTTTTTTGTGTGTGGATAGACTTGCACGGATGAATTGTTCACCACGAAACTAACAATTTGCGCTGATAAAGTAAAATATGGTTAATTTTGATTTCATGTGTACTTTAAAGGTGCCATAGAATGCATTGATTCAATATTTTTAATTGTTCTCTGATATCTACTTAGAAGGTATATGGTTTAGGTAAGGGCAAAAATTCTCCAGATACGGTTTTACATGTCCATTTACTATAGGATAATTGACTAGATGCATTGTCAAATGACAAACGTTTCAACTTAAATGGTGGAGAAGGTCACGTTAGCTAGAAGGAGCGAGTGAGCTATCTGTAAGCAACCAAACTATCCTCGTTAGCTCCTAAATTATGTGTTGTTGATGAAATATAGGCTAAATTATAATACTACCCGACAAAAAGGATTGACATAGATGTATCTAGTTGTATTTTGTAGATTTATATGACAACACATGCCGGAAATAATAGTAACCTCCGTGTAAATAGGTCCTCATACTATTTAGTAATCCATGCTCCTTACTTGGAGCTTGCTAGTTAGCTAAGGTTAACGTTACTTTAGCATCTTGCGTTCGATCTCGACAACGCAGGGTCAATTATCGTTAATGTTGTTAGCTCACTAAGAAACTTTAGAATTAAACAGAAATAGCTTCAACAGTCAAGAAGTGGATAAAACCACTAACTTACTGCTTGCGGTAGGGCTTGTAATGGAAATATAGTTGGAATTGCCCCCTTCTTCAGTATAAAACGCTGAGTGAAGCCTGCTTGATATTGTCCCAGGTTAAAAAAAAATGTCAGTGGTGAAATGGGCAGGGCAAACTAACGTATCCTGTAACAGATGATCATCAACAATGCCTGTTGACAGATCTGTTCTGTGGGAAGGGTATGAAAGTGCCCAAATCCACTGCACAGCCTGGAACATAACATTTCTATCCATGATCTGCCATTTTTGCTATGGTCCTTTCTTGCTTCTTCACAATACTTCTGATGATTCGGCTGTGCAGGTCCACGTTAATACTGCCTGGCCTAGAACATGGGCTGGTATATGCAAATTTTGGGGGCGTAAATATTAATGATCCCGGCTGCAACGTCACAGTCGGTGTTATGTTGGGATTTTCAGTGGTCTTTTGTACGCACAAGATTTACATATGAAGGAGGAAACAATGGTGTTTGAGGCTCACGGTATGTCAGTTCCATGTACAGAACTCTTACTATTCAACTATGCCAAGTTCAATGAGCAGTGAGTCATTTTCTTTTTTGCTGTTGTTTGATAAATATTAACATAGCAGTTGGTACTGCATATTACGCTGCTTTCACTTTAATACACACAAAAAATATACACATGCAATTTCTTTAATTGCTGTTTATGTTCACAGATATAACCAACTGTGTTTATGTGAACCTATGTGAATACACGTTTGGAACAACTTGAGGGTGAGTAAATTATGACAAAAAAATGTGGGTAAACTGTCCCATTACGTGCAATAAAGACATGAAAGAGAAATTAGTTTAATACTCACCAGACACATCATCTGACAGCCAGTTTTCTGTGTGCGTGCTTCGGTTGTGAGTGCTCAGAAAATCAAATGTGCGAATTTTAGACTGATATGGCTTTAAAATGCATGCAAATAAGAAACTTGATGATAAAGAACTGCAATGTCACATGAGTGTGGCCGTGTAGTAGTTGATAGATGATAGTCAAAACCAATATGTTTTGTTAGTTTTTGTTAGTATCCGGGCCAAGGCACAAGCTGTTGGCTGCGCCCAGTGCCATAGAGAGAAAGAGTTGCGACAAGCTTTGATGTCGCCGCTATGGCTGTCACGTGGTTCATGTAAGCCCCAATAGTTCCAAAACATACGCTGGCTGTCATGTTCTTCTATGGGACAGACAGCAGCGATTACATTATTGAACGGTAAATATAAAATAAAACACACACCAAAGTACTTTTTTCAGCTGTTACTGCATTATTGCATTTAGTTAATGTCAGTTTTGCATTTGGAGAGGCAGGGTGACAACGATGAAATACTGTACATTACTTAGATAAGTTTTAGGGTTTTTTTGGAGGGAAAAGCTTAGTGTTCATGTTCGCATGGGTAGTAGCACTGGCTTTAGCGGCTCATCTGATGATGGACGTCTCATGATATTTATTTTAGCACAACTGGGCTGTATTAGGCTATTGATCCGTGATCTTGCTTATAAATTCCGATTCAGCCACTAGCCTACCTTCGTGATCACGCAAAGAGAGACTGCAGTGGCGGTCCGTTCAGAATTCCAACCAACATAAAATATAAATAATTACGCTGTGCATGTACAAATGAATGATTTAGGAGTGAAATGGACTGCTCCCATAACGTAGAAAACAACGACTTTCTATTTGCAGCAATGTTCGGTAAATATTAACTTCATAAAATGAAACCGGAGAGATAGTTAATGAGTGAATTAAATAGGCCTACGTAGCTAAATTAATCAGCAGCATAAAGCATTAATCAGAAAACACACACAAATACATGTATACGATGTACTGTGTACAGTACACATGTATATATATTTCAATCACACATAACTAACCCTAACCCATACACATAATATATTAATTGTGAATATATATATATATATATATATATATATATATATATATGAATACATGTGTATTTATGTAGGCCTATATGTATTACACAAACACACATTTTGACAAATATACACACATAACCCTAACCCATTTAAATAAATGAATTGTGTGTGTGTATGTATATACATCAGGTTACAGTAAGTTAGCTAACGTTAGTGTCACGTAAGCTATAGCTGCAATTAACCTATTATCTTCCAATAAACATTAACTAAAACTGGCTACATGAAATATAACTACTGCAGGGCTCTCAAGTCTCACGACACACGCATTTCAACCCGTTCACACGCCACACCTTGTATTTCTCACGCTGAGTAAGGGAACTTGCCTGTGATCAAAGACAGTGAGAGCTGATGTTGAGGAGCCAAATTCGTGCTAAATTATTTTTGATGCATTCAAAAACTCTCCAACTGCTTTTAAAAGGGTCATCGGATGCAAAATACACTTTTATATGGTATTTGCAAATAAATGTGTCTTTGCAGTGTGTGGACACAATCACCATGCAATGAAAAATCCATTCACTTTTTTTTTAATCCTCAAAAAGCTAAAAAGTTGTTGCTCATTATCATTTAAAGCGACATGCACCGAAACGGGTCACTGTGAACAGAGCTGTTTTCAAGAGGTAAAAAGGGTGTTGTTTTACACAACCATTGAGAAATTTTAACCAAAGTATGTTACAAACTTTACATGAAGACCCAAAAGAATCATACCAATTTGTGGAAAATGGGCATCCGATGACCCCTGTAAAGGTGACCGGTTTGGGTCTTGACATACATGCTCAGGGCAAGTTGTTATGACACAATGTTATGTACATTGAGCACTGATGTTAAGTTGGCTTGTTTGGGGTCAAATTTATTTTTATTTTTCAATAAATTTGTATTTTTTAAATATAACTATTTACTTTATTTGGATGAATTTGTCTTTTTATCAGATTTAACAATTGTTATAATTTCCATTTGTGCTAGTCAATTATGAACAATAGGCAAAATTGAACTGCTAGCAAAAATTGAAGCGAATTTGGTTGGGTCGAGGGACCGCTGCTGCAAATATTTGGGTGGCTCCTCCCCTAAATCTCACTCTAAACTTTTGATAAAACTTGAGAGCCCGGCTACTGACTAGATTCACGAGAGGTCGGCTAATGTGTGTAAAAGTAAAAAAATACAGTAATTTAATTAATTTACCAGCGAGCGAACTTCGGAAACACTGAAAATGAATGGGGTTCAATGCTGGAACTATCAGTGTTTGGAACTATCTGCTGCTCCACCACACGCGTTACTTCCGCATTCCGAATATGGCCTGCCGAGACCAACATTATGAGATGCTCGCGTTAAAGTCAATGGAACGCTGTGAAAAAGTGTCGGACCTCTGTCGGAACTACATTCTAGGGCGTGGCTTAGCCAAAGGCGAATTGAAAGATTTGCCTGCCATCGAGGCGGTAGATATCAGCAACTACCTTGTCTTACAGACATAACGTTACTTTGACTTTACAAAGTTCGGAAACTGGTACGTTACACAAACTTAGCCACACAAGTTGTATTAACTCACCTTTGACGAAGTGATCACTGCACACACGGGCATTTTCCGATTCGGCTCCTCCCGACCGCAGACGTACTGTAACGTTAGGTTGGCAAGCCATTTTTTCCGGAGTTTTTCTGTTAATTTCTTGCATTTTTCCCCCTTATGAACAACAACTTTTGGTACACGATAAAAACTCCTTGTGGTTTCTCGGTTTGATCGATTTGAGCAACCATAAACGACGCAAAACATAGGCATTTTGAGTTTGTTATAGTGCTTCCTAAATATAGCAAATCACTTCTTGCTCTCCATCTGCTTTTCGCGCCACGGCAACGCAGTGACGTGACGACATATGCAAACAAGTCGAAGTTATGGCGTCACTTTGTAGGCCAAAACGCGGAAGTGAGTTAGCATTTTAGCACCTCCGGTTCCCTCGCCCTAGAGTCTATGGTTTTTTTAATGGGTTTTTGCTAAATCGCCTGAAATAAGGTCTGTGGTTCACAAAGCTTCTAAATATTTTCAGGTTTTGACCTATGACATAAAACACACCAGTTATAACCTGGTTGTTGTTTTTTAAACTTTATTGTGTCTGCTTGTGGTTTTTTAAAACTTTATATAGGCTTCAAAATGTATAAATTTTGGATTAATCTGTAAAGATTATCTTTATAGACCTAACATGTAAGGGTCACAACTCTTTGTTGAACACAGATCTTATATTTTGCGATTTTCCAAAAGTCTATGGGGAAAATGCATAGCTTTTCGATCTAGGGAACCCATGCGCCACTAACTTCCGAGTTGTCCTACATAGTGACGTCATAACTTCGGCACTCTATTGCCCATTTAAAACAAGCTATAATAAATTATCCGTGGGGTATTTTGAGCTGAAACTCCACAGACACATTCTGGGGACACCTGAGACTTATTACATCTTGTAAAAAGGGGCATAGGTCTAAATACAGGGGTTGATTGATAAATAATATTCGTTGTTGAATATCTCACATCTCTTTGTTAAAGTAGCAAACTATAAGAAGTTGCAAATAATAACTTTAGTACTTGCGTAGAACAACTCAGACCCATTCCTGATTTTTTTCTTTAAAAAGAAAATAATGATTCGTGGAATTTAGGGTTGGATGGCACAGTGCTTAATTGGGAAGAAAGAACAATATAAATGTCTACAACTGAAACTAGTTTTTAGGATTAGTACGATTAATTTATGGTATATGATTAATTTGAACTAGTTTTACCTTGTTGTTGTTGTTTTTTAAAAATTACTATTATGGAGGCACTGTTATATCCATGTGTTCCTGCATGTACGTATAAAGAGGTAAGTGCAGTATTGCACTGTATAATTCAATTATTCTCATATTACAATCCATGTTCCAATCACCCCATTCACATACTTTTCATAAATGATGTCAGCCAGGTGGCCTCATTTATCACAGGCTCTTAAATATGGTTCCCATCTCTATGTTTTTTTGAAAGCATCCTATTATAAACCACAAATTACCCCTGCATATAAATACATCATTACTAAATATCACTCACATATGCACAAAATAAAGAACAGAAGTATGCAGCATTACTGAAACAAATCACTAATGACATTAATTCCCTCAAACAATATTTTTCTGCATTGTGGAACACAGTTGTTTATAATGTTTTATAGGCTCACTTTAACCCAACACATGCTTTCTAGAACAGGTTGTGGACTGACAGGATCATAGTGGTATAATTTTAACAGCTGAAAATACAAACCACTGCGCGCCACGATGAATCTGGAGTGTTTTGTCACTCCAGCCACACGGTCAGTATGTTCCTGCACAACCGGAGGCTGCAGTTTCAGGACCCCAGTTTTAGGACCGCAGTTTCAGGACCCTAGTTTTTTGTGACAGCGCCACCTACCGAACTGGATGATATAGCGGCGGCAGCGGTTTCAGGACCGCAGTTCTAGGATCCAGGTGGTTTAGTTTGTACATAGTATCAAGATCCACCTATTATCTTAAGTCTTGTTAGAAAAAAAAGAAAGAAAAAAAAATATATATATATATATTAACAAAGAAGATTATGGAATAGAAAAGCTCCTACAGCAGGTGGATTAGAGCAAGTAGCATCAAGCTACATGACACAATTTAAAATATTTATATTACAATTTTATTTAAAGCTCACTTTAAACCATCATCGAGTATTTGTATCATATTCCGGTCGCGGCTTCAAATGGTTTTAAGTTAAAAAAAAGATGTTGAAATATGTTATATAGCATTTTATATGCAGCTAATGGCTACACCTTGCTTAGCAATACTGTAAACATTCTTTATTCAAATGAAAATATCGAAAATCACACACAAACCACATATACTCGAAATCGTGCATTTATTAGCTTCTTGTTTCAGGTGAAGAGATGTGTCTTAGCTTTGTTATCACGGAGGTCAGAATGAGGAAGTGTACACAGCAGCGCGTCATGCAGAAGGGCAGGATTATTGTAACGTTCAACCACTTGAGATGATTGACAGCTCTATAACGAATAAGAGAGCGCAGAGAACTGACGCAAATCAGGAAGAGGAGAGATAGATCCATAGGCATATCTCACTGTGTTCGCTGTTTGAGCTTCAGATCGCATAATTTAGTGGAACATGAAAATCATTATTTCTCCAAATATGTGCACCATTGGACTACAGGGCTCTCAAGTTTTATCAAAAGTTTAGAGTGAGATTTAGGGGAGGAGCCACCCAAATATTTGCAGCAGCGGTCCCTCGACCCAACCAAATTCGCTTCAATTTTTGCTAGCAGTTCAATTTTGCCTATTGTTCATTATTGACCAGCACAAATGGAAATTATAACAATTGTTAAATCTGATAAAAAGACAAATTCATCCAAATAAAATAAATAGTTATATTTAAAAAATACAAATTTATTGAAAAATAAAAATAAATTTGACCCCAAACAAGCCAACTGAACATCAGTGCTAAATGTACATAACATTGTGTCGTAACAACTTGCCCTGAGCATGTATGTCAAGACCCAAACCGGTCACCTTTACAGGGGTCATCGGATGCCCATTTTCACAAGTTGGTATGATTCTTTTGGGTCTTCATGTAAAGTTTGTAACATAATTTGGTTAAAATTTCTCAAAGGTTGTGTAAAACAACACCCTTTTTACCTCTTCAAAAACAGCTCTGTTCACAGTGACCCGTTTCGGTGCATGTCTCTTTAAATGATAATGAGCAACAACTTTTTGGCTTTTTGAGGATTAAAAAAAAGTGAATGGATTTTTTTCATTGCATGGTGATTGTGTCCACACACTGCAAAGACACATTTATTTGCAAATACCATATAAAAGTGTATTTTGCATCCGATGACCCCTTTAAAAGCAGTTGGAGAGTTTTTGAATGCATCAAAAATAATTTAGCACGAATTTGGCTATACTCCTCAATATCAGCTCTCACTGTCTTTGATCACAGGCAAGAGATATCGTCCAGGAATCGTAAAATCAAAATGCTAAAAAATAAAATAAAAAAAATGAAAATGTCCGCACACCGCATTCATCAGATCGTGCTCTTTCAACTTCCACTCCGTGTGTGCGCGTGTTGTCTAGTAACTAACGTGCTTGCAGCGGGAACACATAATTTACCCGGAAACAACTAGGCTAATTCTAATTTCTGATTGGCTGGTAGCTAGCATTTAACTCTGTATAACTCGAGACAGATGCTATGAACTCGGCAGAGAACTTCCCTCCGTTTGCCTGCGCCTCGTCCATTAATTGTATAGCGGGACAAGTTCCCTTACTCCTCAGCGTGAGAAACACAAGGTGTGGCGTGTGAACGGGTTGAAATGCGTGTGTCTCACGCCCAATGCATGAGACTTGAGAGCCCTGGGACTAAGAGCCCTGGCGGATGCTGTATGTATGTGAACACAAATAAACCGGAGAAGACGTGAATGACTGCTTTATGAGTGATGATTTCTATTCAAAATAACGAACGACAGATTAATCATTTTGCACTCCTGTCATAAATTAAGAATTGAATGTCACTGCAAACCAGTTTTATCATAAACAGTGGTCAACTATCGAAGCTGGAGTTTTAAATATTTCTAATGATGCTCAGTTTGTCCAGATCAAATAAGTAAGAGTGTGATGTTTTAACGAATAATGAATGTTGAACAATAATCTGGGGCCGTCTGTGATCTTTGCCACGAAAGGGGTTAAATGATGAGTGTTTTCGGTGATCCAGTTCGGTAGGTGGTCCTATGCCTAAAACTGGGGTCCTGAAACGGCAGCCTCCGGTTGTGCAGGAATACCCTTCTCCACACGGAGGCAGTGTTGTGACGGGTTAGTTCACAGCATGCCTTTTTGACAGGAGTGTCATGATGTCTATGGGCTGGTCTGAAGTCAGTGGCATAGATATATCTATGGGTCTGTCTGTGTCCGCTATTTTTTTGGCCAGCACAGCACTGGACCTTAAAAGCGTTTACCAAGATCAAGTCAGACCTCCAGTAGCCTATGTAGTATGTGGGTCTGCTTGCGTGTATTTCTGTGCTGGTGAGGACGTCTGACAGAATATTGTACGTATGAACGCAAATACGTGTAGGCCTATGTACGTCTGTACAGATTTTTTGCTTTGGCAAAACTTTTAGCACCTCTAACTTACGTAAACGATTGACTCCCTGTTACTCTGACCTTCCCTAAATTAATGTGAAAGGTTAGTCTTGCCACGCCTTAATTACTATTCTGCATCTCTCAATTCACGGCCTCCGCTGTGAACATTCCTTAAAGTCACCTGTCATCATGCATCTAAATTGACAATTCTTATTTATTTTTATCATGGATTATTGCAGTGTAAATGATTTATCCATGCAAATAATTTTAAAATTAAATTCATGTGCCTTCGTAATCTTTAATCAACATAACTTCCCTGACATCTCTTCTCTGATGACGTGTTTACTGGCGCGAGGGCGGGACAACAACCTGTCACTCGCATGACATCACAAAAATGGCAAACCAATCAATACCAGATGGACAAAATCAAGTCCTGCCCTACATTTGTTCTTGTTCGAATAAACCGTTTCATTCAAATATACGTCACACAATAGATAAGACAAAACGATTGTAATTTCTGTTTCATGTAAACTTTAAACTAATGCCTTATTAATTACTTTCTGAATATAGTCTTCATTCACGCCTCCCTCTATCCGTGACTCTTCCTTAAACTTTCCTGCTTGCGTTTATCTCTTTTTCTCCCTGTCGCCATGGACACGTGTGGGTGTTGCATATCATCTCTACTTGCTGTTTCTGTGTTATATGTTGTAGCAACCAAACCAAGTCGCAGTATACTACACAGATCTTTCTTCTTTTCTCTCTCTCCCGCTGTCTCTCTCTCTCTCTTTCTTTCTCTAAAGGTCCAGTTGCTAGGTAACAGTTAATTGTCAAGAAATAGTTACATGTGTTGCAATGTATTCTGTGATTGGCTGCTTGAAGGAAACGTGTTAGTGAAAGAGCGAGAGAGAGAGAGAGAGAGAGAGAGAGAGAGAGAGAGAGAGAGAGAGAGAGAGAGAGAGAGAGAGAGAGAGAGAGAAAGAGTGAAAAAGAGAGTGGGGGAGTGAGACAGGAATAGAAAGAGTAGGTTTGTGATATATTGAATTGCAAATGGTTTTAAAATAAACAGCAATTACTTTAAAAATAAACAGCATGTATGACATTCTCATGATTAAAAACAGCTCTTGCACACAGGAATCAATAATCAGAATGATATGTTCGACATGACTCCATAGGTACAGAAAAGAGCCATAAATACTTTGCTTGCAATTTGTTCATGATGCAGTGAATCAGACGTATCCAGGGCAGCACCAGTGGATAATAAGCTCTCGTTCACGTTTCATGTACATTATGTCACGAATCAAACCTAAGCTTGTGTAGAGCACATAAGAAACGAAGGAAAATTTGTCCCACAATTTTCATATTAACTACATGAAAACCAAATGAAATTAATTTCGATGATGACACTGGGGGGAAAAAAGGGAGTGTCACCATTTCCTCTCAGATTCTCGCTGCTGGAAATGTATGGAAAAAGACAGAAGGACGATAAAGCTTGAGATCTCTCCCTTTTATTTTGTTTTTAGTCAACACTGTTTTGTACAAAGAGACAGAAGAATATATCTTAGCACTTTTCACACTGTGTCTGTATTCTCAATAGCTTAAGTATTGTGAAATGTCTCATTAAATTATTATTGTAGCCTTAACACATGTAATCTCTCTCTATACAAAAACAGAAAAAAAAAAGAAACCATTTTTGTCATATTTACAGAATCTGTACAATTGTGATCCATAAATAAGATTTAAAATAAGTGGTTAAAATACAAGAAAGACCGAATTAAAGACAACGGTGTAAATTTGTGTCTTAAATTCTGGTTCTCGGATGCTATTAGAATGGCACTGTGCTCCTGGTCCAGTGGTCTAATAACTTTTTCCCCATGTGGCTATAAAAAATCTTCCAGACAAAAATGTATCTCAAACTTCAATATTTTAAATATTTGTCTTCATATATTAAAAGGCTACGGAAAGGGGACATCATTATTTACAGCAGACATAATAGATAACCATTGCACTGTGCTCTGTTTTCTTCTCTCTCTCTCTCTCTCTCTCTCTCTCTCTCTCTCTCTCTCTCTCTCTCTCTCTCTCTCTCTCTCACACACACACACACACATACACACACACACACACACAAAAACACCTGTGCCCACTCTCACACAGAGGTAATCAAGCATATGATTTCAGATACACGTACAATCATATGTGACGTACCTTACTGGGGAGGGCTCTAAAATGACAAACCAATAAAATAGAGTCAAACTACTGAAGTCTTATTCTACCAGTCATCAAGAAAATTTTAGGTAAAATGAGAATGAATGAGAAGAGAAAAAAAAACACTGTTACGACACAGAATATTGGCTACTGTCGCTCCTGTCCTCTTCCGCCCATCTCCATTGTTTATTCTGCGTTTCACACTAAACCTGTATTTATCAAATGAGATTAGCATGCTTTTACAAGGCCACATCTTTAAAATCGAAATGAAATATAAAATTGGAAAGCTTTTCAGGAAGAGCAAAGGCAAATGTCCCCTGACACTCGCACACACAATCACACAAAACTTCCTCAACATACTGTAGTATACTACTAAAAACTATAGGCTTGACTCTCCAGTACAAACACAGAGAGTGACAGGAAATGCAATGGTCTAAGTCTGTCAACACATCTCTTGCTCTTAAAAAATGCCACACTGTTATGAGATATCTTATGAGATATCTTTAAAGGATTTACTAAATAAAAGGAAAAAGTAGACCAAGCATTAAAAAAATCTTAAGGGTACTTTAAAAAAAAAATTGTACCATGCAAAGAAAGGTATCGTGAGAGCAAGTGAGAAAATCTTGTGCAACAAAAAATGGCAAAATTAGCTTTGAACACAAAAATGGTAATTTCCTTACCTAATAGCAATGTTCTGACAAAATCTAGCATTATCACCAAGATTTGGGTTTGCCTGATAATTTCCCTTACGTGGTATTATTCCATACATATCCATTTTTCAAAGATCTTATCAGTTCATTAGAATCAGCACATCTATTGAATCAGCCCGAACCTGTATGATGCACAGTTTATCAACATATTGCAAGAACAAGAGCAGGCATGATATCTAAATAGACATAAATGTATGAAAGATATGGCAATAAATAAGTAAAATACATGCATGCTCGTCTTAACACAAACTCTCACAAAAAAGACAACAGAGTCAAATAAGAATGGCAAAAGTTAAGATAAAAATTCACAAAATAATAGCTATACATCAAAACCAAATATTATAAATATTGTGCTTAAAGTGGAGATCTGTTTGGCTAACAGTTCATAAACAAAGAAAATGTACAAACAAAATCTGCAATAAACACAACTAACTTCAAGTAAAGGATTTTTTTATCTAAACTGTGTGGGCCAAAAGTTCAAAAAAAGACAATGTGTTCAGACTGCCCTGTCATGAGTTCATTTGTGGTTTGGAAAATAATGAAAAAAAGTTAATAAATGCTTGCAACGAACCTCACGTTTATCCAATTAAATTAGTTCACTAAGTTGTTTATTGATTTAGGTAATTAGGCAATTTAGCTAAATGATATGTTTGTTTTTTCCTGTGCCCATCCAAAATTCCTGAGATATACCTCTACTTCATATAAGTGCGTATTAAAACTGCAAATTAACTTTAAATGGTTAGGGGAAATAACTGGAGTCATCCCCACCATTATCATGTATTAAGTTGTTAAAAAAGGACTGGCGAATATAACGAAAATATCTAGAAAATTTCACTTCTGCTGTACAGGTGCAGTAAAGGATTGTATTAGCCTGGACAGCGATAGGGAGGATATAGAAAAAATCTTAATGTTTATCCATACCAATGAGTTTTAACTGATACATTTTGCAGCAAAGTTGGATTGTTAACCTTCACTCTAATTCTTAAAATATCTAACAAATATGGTAAAACATAAATCTGTAGTTACATCCTTTCTGTCTATTCATTGTACAAAGTGGAAAAAAAATGAATATTTACATGACAAAATGCAAGCATTTGCTGAGAATCCTGCAAAACCCTACATACTGTGCACTGGTGTCTCCCTAAGGAAAGTACAGATAAGCATATCCAATACTAACTGCATTCTAAGAGGAAACAAATCCATGACACAGTTGTTATTTTACTGCGTGGTCAAAGACTTCCTAAGAAATGGGGGACAGTGGAGAAAAAAAATTTCAGTTGATTTTTGTTTCTATATTGTAGATAACATCATACAACTGCAGCTCAACTCTCAGGGAGGATACTATGCACTGTACAATGACGTGCAAACCAAATATCCTACGTTCCTATTATTAGAAGTTGTCCGAATTATAATTTAACCGGTTTTCTTTAGAACCAAGTTCTTGATATTAATACTATGAACACATTCAGGCTACTTTACGTCTCCTCTCTGCTGGATATTCCATATCAGTGCTTATATAATTAAAAGGAAAGTTCCATAATAATATGAATCATCAAATGACAAATCTGTGTGCAGTGACCAGAAAGTTACCATGGCAATATGACCTGTAAATCTGGTATTCTGTAAGTCTTGGTAAGGCACATAACGTGCTGTGTATTAAACCAATATTTTTCTAACAAACGGAACATTATAAAATAAGGTGAAAAGAATACATTTCCTTCACAATGATATCTCAAGTACAGCTGAAGTACTTTGCAAATCATGCCTTGTACACACATTTTACAGCACTCCATACTGGTAAAATAAACTTGAATAACCAATAATAAAGAACCTTTATGGAATCCACATTTGTCTACAACTCAATTGACAATCAAATTAGGTCAATTGACAAATCAAATAAGCCTCCCGAAAAATGGTTTGTTAACCAAGAACTGAAACTACAGTACAAATATATAACAGCATAAAACATCCAGAAACCAAGCCCAAATGGAACATCATAAACATTGTAATAATATATAATAATATTATTATCAAGAACATTATCAATACAATTATTGTAAGTTTTACCCTGTTGTTTAAAAAGATTAACTGATTTCCATTCACAATTGTACAAAAGATTGTACACGGTTGTCACCATCTGGCCACTATTTTGATGTTAGGAGCAGGGAAATAGTGGGATATACAAAAAAAACATGAGAATAAAAGAGAGGAATAAACAGGTTTTCCCCTTAATCTCAACTTTTCAACAGTGGGCAGGTCCCCTCTCTATTTACATACGTACGCTTGGCAGCACATGATCCGCGTAACTTAATAAAAGCATGAGTCAGTTCCTTATACACGGTTTCCTCTTCTTCTTTTTGTGGGCAAGAAGGTACTAATTACACACTGTCTTTTCAGTTGTCTCTTATTCATCATTCCACATGTCCGTTGGCTTCTTTTCCACATTTCTATCTGCTTCTGACTCTCATCTTCAGACATCAGACTCTATACTGGAAAGCTTCTCATAAACATGTCCGTTGCTCGATCCATTAAACGATCTCTGTCCTTGACCCATTCCTAACCCATCCCTTGCTGACAGCAGCTTGTTGTTGTTAGGTCCTCCAACGTGGTGGTTGCCAAGAGGCCCGCCCAGACATAGCTCCTTGGGAAACCGAGGGGCCACATTGGACAGCACCCCAGAAGTTGCGGACGCAGGCAAATAGGAAGTCACCCCCATGGAGCCCCGGAAGTCAGCCCGACTGTTGTTGAGGAGCTGTTGCTGCTGCTGCTGTTGTGGCGTCTGTTGCTGCTGCGGCTGTGCCTGCTGCTTTTTGATGTAGTATGATTTGGCGCCGTGTAATAGACACTGGTCGTCGCCGAAGGTTGGGATGAATGGGTTCTGGTTCACCTTATCTGGGTAGAGAGATTTAGACAAGGAGTAAGTCCCGACCCCTCGGGTACCGCCCACACCTCCTCCCATCATGCCTCTATCCCTGTCCCTCATGTCTCTCTCACCCACGGAGCGACGGTGCAACCCACCTTCACCCCCACGAAATAAGCTAAATGATGAACCCCCACCCTTCCCTCTGTCCCCAAAATATGTTGTCTCCCGCTCCCCTCCCGCATACTGCTCAAACATCTGGGCGTAGGGGCTTGCGCCCTCCATGTAGCGGTCTTTGTCTTTTAGGCTCACGCTTCGGGGTGGAGGAAGCATTGACGCTCCACCACTGCCTCCAAACCCACCCATCCTGCCCGCCCCTTCCTTCTGCAGCTCTACAAACGTGTCATAAGAGTGCTGCCTGCGCAAAACCTTACCACCTGGGCCAAATTTCCGCCTCTGTACCTGGGTTTGGGCCCCTGCGCCTCCCCCTCCCTTTCCGCTCTCCAGAGGGTGCTTGCCCCCAATTTGATCCAAGAGGAGGTGGTTGTCCTCACTGATGTCATATAAGTTGCCGGGTTTCTTGCATGAATCACACCGCTTGCAGGAGGCGGAACTAGGGCGGCTTGAGATTTGTCCACTCCCTCCACTGGATCCCCCAACTCCCCCAGCAGCTGTATAGGCCCCGGCCCCGCCTCCCCCATGCATGCAAACTGGCTTGCTTCCTCCACTTCCAACCCCTCCACTGTGGCAATTGCGACATTCCCAATCCCCTCCAGCCAACCCTCCCACCCCTCCGATGCCCTTTTCCCAGCATGCATGGCCCTGTTGCCCAGGTGATCCTCCTCCCATTCCACCCTTACATTCTGTCTTCTTGGATTTACCTTTCAGGAAATCTTCAATGGGAACCAAACTAGTGCACGCTCCCCCAGCACCACCGCTACTAACTACTCCACTGCCTCCGCCCAGTCCCACTCCTCCACCCATTCCTGGAGCATCACTTAAATCCAAATGTTCCCATGGAGATGCCCCTTCCTTGGCTCGAAACTGATCCACATAGAAGTCCCTCAAATTATCTTTGTCTCTGAATAGATAGGAGGTGCTGCTACCACCTCTCTGGCTTTTGCGCTCCACGGGTGGGGTGGCTGAGCGGTGTGCTTGTGTTGCTGGATGATGGTGGTGATGATGGATAGTGTGGTGGGGGCGTCTCCTGAATCCAAGCTCAATCTCATCCTGCTCACGGCGAGACTTGGCAGAAGCGGGTCTCTTTTTTAGGCTGTCCCTGTACTGCTTGCGCCGTTTGCCGTGCCCTTCGAGGTTCCCGTAGGTCACGGTGTGAGTGGAAATATCAGACACGTCGGATCGAATGTTTCCATCGTCCCCTCCCGATCCCACCCCACCACCCCCACAGTACCTGTCATGTCCTGCTATAAAACCTGAACTGGATGCCCCACCCTTGAAGGAGAACTTTCCGTATAGATCAGGCAGGCCAGACTTGAAGCTTGACTGGGTTGGGTGACCTGCAATCAGGTCAAACTTTTCCCTGTTCCGATGTGTCAGCGACTGCCGTGGTTGGGTGGTGAAGATGGGCGCTACCCCTCCCCCTAAGCTGTCACAATCGTACCCACCCTCCAATGAACTGGCACTCCCTAAGCTACGAGGTCGGTTAGGCAGGGGACCCGACATACCGAGAGCCAGTTCGGATCCCGTGCCCCCATGGTGGTGTAGGTAATGATCCTGGTACAGGTTGCTGTCCTTCAGGTGCAAGTTCCCAAAAGTCCTCTCCACCTCGCTTACATAGTCGCTGAACATGTTGTCCTCTGGCAGGTACGGTGGAGGTTTGCAGTCTGTGTGGCCTACTAGGCTGCGCCGATGTTCACTGATGTCATAAACGGCTGACTCACGATGGCTGTAGTCCAATGCGCTGAGGGGTGAACCATTGACCCCAGGCACAGAGGTCATGTTTTTGGCAGTACGCAACAAACGGAGAATGTTGGAGTGGGTGTTGTTCATGTTCATGTTCATAGTGGCTGATGGTGAGTTAAGGGCTGATTTGTTTTCTTCAATCTGAACACCATGGATGCAACTGTAGATGCCCTGTTGGACAGAAAAAGTGGGGGAAAGCAAAAACAAAGGAAAGAAGAAGAAACAAACAATATGGGATTAGATTCGTTTAATTAAAAGTTTAATTAGCAGCAAACATGTTCACAATTCTGAAAGTCAAACCTTTCAAGGCAAGTCAAGTCTTAAATCTTGTAGTTTCTATAGTTTTTAAGTATTTATGTTTTCAAATTAGTTTTGTAATTACTGTTCTGACAGTAATCTTTATGCTGTAGTTTAGTTTTATAAAGCCTACTGGAGGAAAAGAATATCGTTATACATTTTAAAAACTTTTCAGAGATTTTTCTTTTATCACGTCATGTTTAAAATGAACAGTTTATTCATCACTGTCTTTAACCTTTTGAGATTATAAATACAAGAAGAGGAAAGGGAAAATGAGGGAGTCAAAGAATTGAAAGGAGAGAGAGAAAAACAGAATGGAATTAGTTTAAGAAAGAAAATCTGCAGGGGCGAAAGAGGTTGTGATTGATGATGACATGGTGACAGGGTTGCGGTAACTCTGTGGTTTTAACTGTCTATCAATGTCTTCAATCATTCTGATTAAAATTCAGCTGACACCACTGTGTCTACTCATCTGTGTCTCTCCTTCATCACTGCCACGACAAATTAATTACACAATATTCTAATTAACCTCTCCAGCTCATTCACCATGATGCAGATTTACTGCATTTTAATCCATTTATCTGTGTAGTTTTGGCTGTATTTTATCAAACTCATTTCTTAATGGCAAATGTGTTATTGTGAGACTGTCTGGGAGTCAAAATACTTCATTATCTTTTATACTGTTGGGTGTTTCCATGTATATTCAGACTAATAAATATTGTGATGCACTATACTGGAATGTCTTTTAAAATTTTATAAATTCTCTCTATATATATATAAACCATATAAAAACCTTTTCATAACAAATAATACATGAAACACATGTGGAACAAATAGAATTCTCCAAAACATTTCAAAGGCTAAAGGTTACTCGTCTACTGGCGATCTGTCCCTCCAGTGAGGCAACATGTCAGAAATGTTTCCTGTCTCGCTCTTAGTCACGCTTAGTGTCTATCCATTCTTGTGTATTTTTTTCCCTCTTCTCTTTATGTTACTCTTATCTCCACTACCTTCTGTCTTTTTTTTAAACTCAGGTCATCCTTCCCAGTGTGACTCTTATTCTCATTCATCTCCTGACCCTTCAATCCGATTGGGTTTGAACATATTCTCTATTCAGTGTTATCTCATTTCTTTTCTCTTTCCTTCTTTCTCTTGAGAGGTTCCATTCTCTCCCATTTTGTCTTTTGCCTTTTTCCCTCTATTAATTTTTAGGTTCTTCTTACCCCCACCACAGCAACACACATCTACATCTCAAAGGGAAATATATCTAGTAAGAAAATAGGTTTCCTGAGTCTGTACTTGTAGCTGAGGAAACTGGTCATGCAAATTGCCCTTTTGACTTATAGTAATACAGTAATCGTTTTTCCGGTTAGCCTCAATAATTTGTGAACTCAGGTAAACCCAAGTTTATCTTTGAGCCAATTTGGTCCGATTAACTGATATTTACTCCCTCTGTGTTCGTCCCAGACATTATGTGGGTCATGGCACCAATCCAAATTGCTTGAGGCATGATTTGATGTTCGAATGTCTAGAATGAGGGACTGCTGCTTTGGCCTGTTAGCTCAAGGTTTTGATTTATAAAAACTGCATATGCACAAAATGGGTACTGAAAGTGTTTGCCCTTTACCCCAAACACATCAGAATGAAACAAAACAGAATGTACCCTTTTTGCATAATACACCCCATTTATCATAATTATACAAATTCAATGCAGAACTCAATAAATGTGCAAAATATACAAAAAACACAAACCTCAAATCAAATGTAATCATCATCCAAAAGTTTCAGTCTTGAGATATAATGCTTCTAATGTAAAGGAAACGCTTAAACATTTTTCAATTTGTTTTTTACATAGCAAAATCATTTTTTAATCAGTGTATTTGTGTTGTTTCCAGTAAAAATACTTAAAGTCCTTAAAAGAGTAAAATTCACTCAAGAGCCAAAAAGAGCCAATGTCATTAAGTTTGTGAAGTTTGAGCTATTAAAATCATTAAAACTTACATTCAAGAAACATTTGTTGAAAACACATCTTAATATTTCTCAGGAAAATTTCTCGTTTTAAAGTTGCCATGAAATGGAAATTCACCCTATTTTCTAAATGCACGTAATATATCTTACCGTGCATATGTTAATTTTTTTATTTATTTATTTTTATTTATTTGACCAATCAAAATGTCATAACTGGATCTTCCGGTGAAAATTACAAGAGTTCATGATGAGTTCACGCCCTATCATAATTATTGTAGGCTTGAGATGACAACACGTGATGTTCTATTCAGAGCTGCTCACGTCCTCGGACTGGGAATGATGCTTTTTCTATGGTGACACTATCAATGCCTAAATGAATCTGCAGCGGTCAGGTGGTACAGCGTTCACGTGGAACAATTAGGAGCTCTCAGAACAGTCCTATCTTACAAGCTGTAATTACGAGGTCTAAAAGGATGTGAATGTTTTTTACAAGTTGAAACCTTAAATTACGGTAATTTCAACATGGTGTGAAGGCACCTTCTTCACCCCTTGCATGCATGCATTCATCTGCCTCCACTTTTGAATGTAACGGCCACATCTCAAAATCCAATAAACAACCAAGATGCATAGAAGTCCTGCAAACCCCCTCCATTTCTTTGCAACTTAAAGGATAGGAAAGATATTTTTACTGGGCAACAGGACAAAGACACCAATTAAGAAAATGATTAGCAGTGTAAAATCTCTCTTATATGTGCTCCTAGTCTCTAAAGCTTCAAGAACTAATTGAACTCAATAGGCTATTGGGTCCAGAATAATAGTTGGGTCAACCCTTGTGGTTGTTTGCCTGCAGATCAAAAGTTCAGAAGTATTCCTGCTACTCACCCTGCTGATGGAGAAGGTGGCGCCGGGCTTGCCCGAGCACACACCCATGAAGCAGAATCGCAGTTGCCAGTAGAAGAGGTGCTCTGCGATGAATGTGATAAGGGACAGGGCCATTGCAGCTCCCAGCATATAGAACACACCTGCCATGTTGTCTACATCCAGCTGACTGCTCATCACCTCATTTTTCTCATTGTGGCAGATGCCAGTCAGCCACAGGGCCTCAAGTTCCTCCATCTCACCTACAAAAAAAATATGAAAAATATTGTTAATTTCAATATTTTGGTGTTAGAAAAAGAGAGTGACTGTTTATGAATTGTTGAATTTTTACTTTCTGCCTCTCCCGCTGTGTGTTTGTGGGACTTGAGAGCTCTTGAGCTGTTAGCAGACGTGTCTGTTCACTTTGTCTATCCGTGACGATTTCAGCAGTGCATTTATTTAGAGCTCCCACAAAACTGTGCACTGTAAACAAATTACGGCCCCTGCGAAGTGTAACATTTGTCATGACGGATTAATCCAAACTCGTACGCACTGAAGCTCTCTTCTTCTCATTAATGATTGCTTATGAGAGATTTGGGTCCCAGCTCTAATAAGTTCAGATATAGCCTACACAAATATACTCAAAAAACACACATGCAAAAGATTCCATCCATTCAGTGGCTGCTTTTCTATTACTTTACTTGGTGACTTAAGCCTTCAAATCCGTCAAATACCTATGTGAGGGCAAATGTGCGCGCGGGTGTTTGCATGCTGTGCCGGTGCATTCATGTGTACCTACATGTTTATGCCACACATTTGATGCTTTCCCAGTGTACTTTTGAGTTAACACAAGGACCCCCTTGACACTTGCAAATAGGACTCTATTCCTGCTCCTGGATCATATGCTGGCTTATATAACAACATGTGACACACCCAAACGTACCTTTACATGCCATACCGCTGTCAGTGTGCTGAACTACTGTGCACTGCCTGCTTGTCACTATGGATATGAATGCTCACTGTGCCACTAATCTATTCTAATG
Source organism: Siphateles boraxobius (assembly GCF_051911475.1). Lineage (NCBI taxonomy): Eukaryota > Metazoa > Chordata > Actinopteri > Cypriniformes > Leuciscidae > Siphateles > Siphateles boraxobius. Next base: position 6,806,100 of record NW_027508908.1, on the reverse strand, counting down.
CGTCGCACTTGTGTGACATACCCATGTATGCATGTGGAATCATTAAGTAAGGGATATATATTATATAAATGTATCTAGATGCCAATCTCATTTTGTATGTCTGTGCCCATATATCTATAAGCTCTCTTTACAATATATCCTGAATGTTTATGCATGTATGGGGTGCATAGGGCATGTTGTGCATGTGTCTTTGAATGTGTTCCAAACAGCCTGTCATCTCAGATGCTGTTTGGGTAAGAGAGGATGATTTCCAGAAATGGCCTCTGGATTTGGGCCATTGGACAGTGGGTTCTAAAGGAAAGCTCTCAAATCAAAATGAATTAGAAAGGCGGAGATCTATTGCTGTTACAGTACAACTATTACATTTACTTAGTACACTACATTAGTACACTATTTATAATTTCGTAAGTACAGTAATTCAATATTAACTTTATTATGCTTTAACAGAATGTGAATCTCACACAAAGGAGGCTCTGAGAAACAGGCTGCCATATTTTCACACATCTAATACCATTTTGTGTGGCATACTTGTTGGCATACTAACAGACAGTGTAGGCACTTGTCATCTGCTGCCAGGTATTCTTCAAAACTGTTTGCCTTGAGGGCACATTGAGAACCATTTAAAGAAGAAGTGAATGAAGTAAACATCTCAAGCTGTGAATTGTCTACACATTCGCGCCACTTTTGTGAACAGTATTTCAGTGCAAAAATCTGTCTTATTCACTAACCACCCACAATCCATATTAACCAGGCACTGTTTGCTATCTGTTATATACTTCCCATCGTGCCAATTGTGCTTTGTAGAATTTTGGGGGGTGTTTGTGGGGTTGCCAGATTTGCATAATTTTTTAGTGAATCAGATGATAAAACAACTCAAGACAATTCAGATTCATTCTAGGTGAGTTCCCCCTGAACAATTTTCTTTAATCTTAAAATTATTTGTGCAGATTACAGGGTTCCTACACATTTTCAATTTCAAAATTTCCACTCTTTTCCAGACCTGGAAATTACTCAAATCAAATTCCATAATATTCCATACTGTGTAGGAACCCTGAGATTAAGACTGACTTATTTATCACAATCATCCAGTGCAATGACAAATTGGCAGAAAAAAAGAAGACATCATTTACCATCTCCAAAAAGCATCAGAATGGCGAGGTCCACTGCCCTCTTCCAGCCTGAGTCTTTCTGAATGGCAATGCCATACCCTGTTGTGGCAAAGATATAACCACTGCCAATGGTCACCAGTTTACAGCCCTCATCGCGTCCGGCCATGTAGTTCAAGACCGCTGCATCATAGATAAATGCATCCAATTTACTACAGAGCAAAAGAGAGAAGAGTAATATGTTAGAATGTCAATAATTGCTTGTCAAATCTTGTTATTTTCAGTATTATTGATACAATATTATAGTTTTTAATTAGATTTTTTTCTGTTTTAATTTTAATTTAATTACATTTTTAGTCATTTATATATCTATATCGTTTTTATTAACGATAATAACCCTGTGTTAAACACATCTGAGTTACTTTCCAGTTTTTTTCCTGGTCAGCAACAAATAAGCAGCTACAAAGTATTTGTAAAAAAAAAAAAAAAAAAAAAGTACTTGACTTACTGCAGGATATGCCTGTAGTTCTAAACAAAATGGTAACACTTTACGATAAGGTCCCATTAGTTTTACACAAAAAGTTTTACACATAGTTTTTAAATGTTTAAAATGATGTATGCTCACATGGTATGAAAGCTACTAATGAACACTTTCTATGTACCTTTACAAAAAGCGCGTTGTGCCAAGTTGAAGTCACATGACCGGCTAAAACTATATACTTTATCCTGTTAACTGTTATTATTAGTCCAAGATGGTCATATCTGCCAGCACAATATAAACTAAAATTACTGAGTGCCTCTTTAAAATGTCCACAGTTAGTACTGATAAAATAAGGGATTTCAGAAACCAGTTTCATGTTGAAATATTCTTCTACCAATCTACATCTCCAAACAAAGTCCCTCCAGGATGCCTCATTTTGATGCTATCAGTCCAGAGTTCATCCACCCACTCACACACACACTGTACTTACTGCTGTCCTACAATCTTTTAACTAATTCTCCGCCATTGGCTGAAATTTCCATCATTTGTGAGACAACGCTTCCCCGCCATTGACGGAAATTTCAGCTTTCAGTGTTTTCAATGCTATACACCATAGGGGGCGCTATTTGGCATCTTCTGAAAGAATACTGAATCTCCTGATCAAAACACAGGGGAAGAAGACGCAAAAACAAGCAATATCATATGCAAGGGGGTAATCCATCAGCCGAAAACTGAAGCCTCGCGGGAGCCGCCATTGTAGCAGACCATCACCTGCTGTTAGCATTGCATTGACTCCCATTCATTTTGGCGTCACTTTGACAGCGAATAACTTTACATCTGAGGCGTCCAACGACTTCATTTGTCCATTGTTTATTTCTAAAGAAACATGGCAATGTATAAAAGGCTCCATTAGTTTGTATCTTACGTTATGGCCCCGTAGAAGCCGTTTTTGTTAAAAATAGGCTAACGATTGCGTCATAATCACGCAACTTTATGTCACACAATAGAGAGATTACCGTATAGACAGGAGGAGAAGCACGCAGGCAATCTTTTACTGTCTATGAGGCAATCGGGGGGAAATAGAGGCATAATGTCAAGGGAGAAGCCCATAGATAGAGAGTCCATAAAAACAACGGGACAAAATATTTCAACAACGTTTTTGAGGAATTAGGTGATTCAGATTTGTCTTGGCACAGCTACTAGAAGATTTACAACTGTCAGACTGCCGTCACGCTCAGTTTGAGTCTGCGCAGTCGCTCAACCATCAGACAGGAAGTGCAATAATCGGGCTTCAGTCTTCTCCGTTGAAATCAATGGGGTCGCTGTGTCCATTTATTTTCCTGTCTATGATCATATGTAGGCATATGCATATGTAAATAACGTGATTATCAACATTAAACAGCACAGGAATCAAAACTGCCGTGTGTTACTGAATGAAATATCTGATCAAGACATTTTTTGAATTTCTCAGCTTTTAGCTAAAAATGTTGCTTTTTTAATGAAACTTACCCACATTCAAGTGTTGATAAAAAAGGAATGCATGAGCTAGAATAAAAGCTTCTTTTATTTTTTTAAAAGAAAAAAATATTTATTCTTTTTTTTTTTTAAAGCTGAGGGTCTTTTCTTTCTTTTGATATATTCAGATATTCATACAACAAAACATTCTGGGGGCCATGAAACTTTTGCGAAAATGATCAAAAATGCTGGTGGTGGCTGGCAAATTTTTTCAAAAACGCTGGCGGGGAAAGAGTTAATCTCCCTGTCTTCCCCTCTTTTTCCCTCTTTATATTCTTTTCATGCAAATATCATAATCTCTCTCTCTCATAATTTTTCTCAATTTTCGTTCTTACCCCGTCTTCAGGCTGTGGAGCGCCTCGTTTACATTTTTCTGGTGGAAGCTGGTCATATAGCTGTGCATCTCCTTGTAGTTATTCCTTATGTTTCTCTCTGTGCTGCCATTGGGCACAGTACCGAACCGGAACGGAGGGGAAAAGTCATTCGGATGTTGAAACTTGATAAGAGAGAGAAATATATATATATACATAACTCAGCAGTGTCCACATTGTCAATGAACACTCAAGGGACAAAGTGTGAGGAGAGGTGTCATTTCAAAAAACCTTAAAGATACAACAGATCTCTTTTCTCCACCATTCATAATAGAACTATTTCCTGTGTAAACACATGGACTATGTTCTCTAGACACTTAAAAGCTTTGCCAGACATAAAAAGTAAAGCATGACTTAGAGTAAAAAACAAAATCTCACCACATCAATTATTAAACGGGCTACAGCACCCTCTGAGAGTCAAATCTTGTTTTCTGTTTCATAGCGGCTGGCTAATTCACATTAGCCCACTTTTTTCCACGCAAAGACGACAGAAAAACAAAAACAAATTATCACTAAACCAGTCAGCATGTGGTTGCCCACATATGACATCAGTCATTTGAGGATCATAAACAGTAGTATGAGTGTTTCATATGCAAAACCGTGCAGAATTAGCATGCATGGATTCACTTATTTACAGTTAATTAAAAACATAGGCAAAAAATAAAAAAAATAATTCAAATTTCCAAACATGTTTCACCTTCAGCAACAGATACTCCCATCCCAAACCTGTGTCACTGGTTAAACCATTAATTGATCATGTCAGATGAACAAAGCAATGTTTTTAAAGCGCCAGAGCCACAGAAAACCCACAAATGCCCTACAGCTGTCTCAAAAGAACATATTATAACAAATTACAAAGAGCACCTTAAATATTGCATCATTTATTGGCTAGTCTTGGCAAATTGACCTTAGCTGTTTAACACCAAGGATGAAGTAGAGTCTGGTGTATCAAGTCAAATCACGTTCAGTTCAAGGCAGTCGTCGGAGAAAAAAACCTCCAGCTCATTATGTCCTTAGATCTAATTTTTTTGACAGAAGGATAAATGAGATCAACGAGAACTATTTAATAACAGCTTTCAGATGCCCATGGTTCACTTTTGCACATGATGCTGAATTTGACCAATAAACACCTTTACCTTTTTATCACTCAGGCCAGTCACCTGGTCCACATATTCTTCTTGAATCATAAACGCGGCCAGGTTGGCAGTGTAGCTGGCCAAGAAAATCACAGCGAAGAAAGCCCAGACCGATACCATGATCTTGCTAGTAGTGCCTTTGGGGTTCTGCACGGGCACAGAGTTATTGAAGACCAAACCCCAAAGTAGCCAAATAGCTTTTCCAATGGTGAAGGAGGGACCGCCAGGCTCTGATTGTGTGTAAAGAGGTGAAGAAATTGATATAGGGAGTTATTACGTTATCATTTAATAGGAATCAGAGAGGAGTAAAAGGGCATAAAAAAATGGTAATAAATAGACTTGAATTAACTATTAAGTTTTGATTTCAATCAAAAGAATCAATATATTGAGAAAAACAATACATTGCCGAGCATGAATTCAGGAAATACATACCTCAACTACATCCATTATTGTCAAAATAGCTGGACACAAAAGTGAGTACACCCAAAGTGATAATAGTTGTACATCATTTAACCATGCAAAGCCACATGTCCTATCCATCATGTTCATGTTTTTGTCTGCTTGACAGGATCATACAAATTGTTCTATCTTGTATTAGAGCAGTTCAAATTTGAGCTTTGAGTACAATTCTCTCATACTGACTGTAAAGTATGGACTAGTGGTTCTTATAGGATGGGAACACTATAGAAAGATTCCGGCCAGAGAATCCTTTATCATCTTTATTTCCAAGATCAGGATGCCAATATACAACTTTGTATAATTGAGTGTATGTGGTCTAAACAGAGAGAAAGAAAAGAAATAATACAATGATAATAACTGATTAATAAACATATAAAGGAATACTATACTATGCTCATTGTCATCATTCACAACAGTACAGTACAGAAAATAATAATTGACATTAATCCAGTGCAACAGAATATGTCACTATATGCCTTTTAATATCTGTACAGCTGCACCTTTAAGTGGCTATGCAGAATGACACTATATCACTATAACACTCGATGCAGGTAGCACAAAATAAACAGTAAATACACTGCACTCGAGCGTGGAAGCAAATTTCTAAATAACTAACACAAATAAGGTCTACATCGACATATAGAGGGCTAATTATTTCACACAGAAAACATGTCGCATATTACCGCACGCATGACTACATTAATTAGACACGCAGTTCAACAGATAAAACTAGTTCACATGAACATACATTATTTCACAATATTCCTTACAACGCAGTATAAACATACAACAATAGTAAGAACTTACTTGCTTTTCATAAAACGCACACAAAAGTAAAGAAAGAGGTCTCTGAATCTCCTCTCATCATAACTGAGCGCGAACAACTGAGCCGCGCGCCGCATTTTCTGTCCAGGCGCAGTTCACGTGATGGAGAGTTCGAACGCACTTAGGAAACCTCAGTGCTGAACAAATAGGCTTTCAGACACTGACCACTGGATGTTCAACATGGCACCTCGTGGCAAAGAACTCTCTAAGGATTTGAGAATTAGAATTGTTGCTCTCCTCAAAGTTAAACTAGGCTATAAGAAGATTGGTAACACCCTGAAACTGAGTTACAGTACAGGTCAGGGTCATACAGAGGTTTTCCAAGATGGGTTCCACTCGTAACAGGTCTCGCAAGGGTCAATCAAAGAAGTTGAGTCCTCGTGCTGTGCATCAGGTGCAGAAGCTGGCTTTAAAAAACAGACGCATGAGTTCTGCCAGCATTGCTTCAGAGGTTGCAGAAGCGGAAGGTCAGCTTGTCAATGCTCAGACCGTACACCTCACACTGCAAAAAGTCGGTTTGCATGGCCATCGTCCCAGAGGGAAGCCTCTTCTGAAGCTGGCTCACAAGAAAGCCTGCAAACAGTTTACTGAAAGCAACCAGTCCAAGAGAATGACTTACTGGAACCATGTCCTGTGGTCTGATGAGACTAAGATAAACTTGTTTGGCTCAGATGGTGTCCAGAATGTGTGGCGATGCCCTGGTGAGGAGTACCAAGAGAATTGTGTCTTGCCTACAGTCAAGCATGGTGGTGGTAGCTTCATGGTCTGGGGCTGCATGAGTGCTGCTGGTACTGGGGAGCTGCGCTTCATTGAGGGAAACATGGATTCCAACATGTACTGCGACATTCTGAAGCAGAACATGATGCCCTCCCTTCAGAAACTGGGCCGAACAGCATGATAACGACCCCAAACACACGGCCAAGATGACAGCTGCCTTGCTGAGGAAGCTGAAGGTGAAGGTGATGGAGTGGCCAAGTATGACCTGAACCCTATTGAGCACCTGTTGGGCGTCCTCAAGCGGAAGGTGGAGAGGTGCCATGTGTCTAACATCCAGCAGCTCCATGATGTCATTATGGAGGAGTGGAAGAGGATCCCAGCAACAACCTGTGCAGCTCTGGTGAACTCCATGGCCAGGAGGATTAAGGCAATGCTAGATAACAATGGTTCTCACACAAAATAATGACACTTTGGACACAGTTTTCACATGTTCATTTAGGCTGTACTCACTTTTGTTGCCAGCTATTTTGACAATAATGGCTGTATGTTGAGTTATTTTCAGAGGACAGTAAATATATACTGCTATACAAGCAGCACAATGACTACTCTAAAATATATCCAAGTTTCATTTCTATAGTATTGTCCCTTGAGAAGATATACTAAAATGTTTGCTGAAATGTGAGGGGTGTACTCACTTTTGTGAGATACTGTATACCAAATGTTATATGGGTGTTAGGTATAAGGGTGAAAGATTTATATTTGCATGCACACCTCGTCCATCTGCCAAGCAGCGATTATAGCCAACAGGACTGAAGTACTCAAAGACGAAGACAGCCACGGCTGAAACTATCAACAGCATAACGAACATCATTACCCAGACATCAGCGCTGAAGGGCTCTGAGAGCAAAAAAAAGAAAGAAGAGACGACAAATTATTAATGAAGAGTGCACTTGAATGTGGAATTTTATCTTGAATCAACTTACAGTGTGTATTTAGTACTTACCTAAAAAGGCAGAAGGAGACACTGTGCCATTGCTACGAGAGACCATGACACTAATCCCTGTCTCTATGAAGGGCACAGAGAAGTCAATGACCTCTGACCTCTCTTCATTTATGGTTAGGGACCCCACTGCCATGTGGGCATTCTTAAGAACCACCTAGACGTGAAGAAACGGGACAGTTATGCCCATCTTGTACTAGTCTAGGCATGCCACAACAGAGGGGGGGAAAGTAACAGTGTGAAAAGAAAAAAGTTAAAGAAAGTTAAAATGGGAACTAGTGAATGAGAAAACCATGAAGAAGAAGAAAACGACTGCGAGACCAAGGAAAGCAGAAATCAGGTTACTTCCTACACTGGTTCGCAGTAGCTTTTAATAGCCGTTTCTCTTTCTTTTCAACCTTCCCTAATCACCACTTCCCCAAAACCCATCACTTGTCCAGGTATATATAGAGTTGCATATAAGATGCCTCTGGTGATTTAGGAAAATGGGACAAAACAGAGTTAATAAGGTGATTGTACGCTACAGAAAAGCTCTGTCTACATCAGGACTACTCAAGGGGCCACAAAGCCGGATCCCTTTACCCTCCAGGGCCACACTCCTAATTTTTATGGTGTCTCTGTTATATTAATGAGGCTACTGAGTATTACACACTTACACAGCCACATAAAATCCAAATGGCTTCTATTATAATCAATGAGGCTGTACTGTAAAGCGCTCGTCTGTGGCACGGTTTGCAGAGTGGGCTATAGATTTCCGCTTGGTATCAGATTTTTTTAATTGCACTGTGGGTTAACCATGGTATATAGCAGAATCTCATAAAACATGCGGGCGCAAAAATGCCCTTTGGGCTGCATGTTGAGTAGTGCTATTCCATATCCTATTTTCTTTGTCTTTTCAAAATATGAGACTATATTTTGCATATTTGTTTGAGTTGCGTTATAGCATCTATCTCTGAACATGAACATATCTTGGAGCATCAGATCTTGTAAAGACATTAAGTAAACATAAAGCAAGCTACTAAAAGTCTGCGACTCCGAATGTGGTGCAGTTCTGAGAGTATTCATATGACTAGGACCGAAAGGGAACTGCATAACATTTATTCCAACTGTGGATTTACATATGATCTGGTAACTCATATTATTTCTCATCTGAATTAATGCACCAGCTGTATTTTCCCTTGGGCTTGTGCAAACTCACTTGCTCACATTTTCTCTCTCTTTCATCTGTTCTTGGCATGAGAGATACTGTTCATTTCTTCTGAAAATAATACATCATCAGAAATCCATAGATGCTCCAGAGCCATGTCCTAGTGGTTATTGCACATTATCTTTAACTTAAACCATGAAAAGTCATTTTCACTTAATATAAAGTAAACAAACAAAAATACTAAATTACTAAAATAACAAAAACGATAGACATTAAAATAAACAACTAAAAATGACAGAAACACACAACAAAATGACTACAATTTTAACTAAAATTAAAGTGAAAACAGAAAATATAAAAATAAATTATTAACAAAAACTATACTAGTATACCAACAATCCTAAAATAACACTGGGGCCATAGCGCCCATTCAAGCAATGTGAGTTTGAGTTTGTCCTGATCCAGTTTCCCCCTTTTTAATCACAAAATTTAGTTAACAACATTTCTCAAACTGTTTGGAGCAAAATATTTTTAATTTTGCAATAAGCATACAGACAGTATGACAAAACCGAAGCAACAGTTTCGATATCCAGTAGTATTCGATCTCCTCTCATCTATCATATGCAGTCTGGTAGAATAGGTAGAAAAATGATCCAGCAAGCTCTTGGATGATATACAACTCTAGCTGTTTGATAAACCAGTAGTTTTCTAACTAAAAGCATTTTGAAAATTACCTCTCCAACCATGCCATTCCATGTGCCGTTGATCTTTTTGCCATGCTTCCCATTGGTCACCAGGTAGAGATCGTAGGTGAATTTTACAGACTTTGCGATCTTTTTGAGGATGTCTATACAGAAGCCCTTGCAACAGCGTTTAATGTAGATCCCTGAATCTCCTGTCTGATTTCTAGGGATAGGACAAACAGGAAGAAAAAGGTGAGAAGATTAATATTGGCGCAGGAAGTAATTCTTCTACATAGTGAAGACAATCAACAAATTTTGCTTCAGCTGTCTATAAATTCCTTGATGAAAATACCACATTATAATAAATCCGCATCTGAAGAAATCAATCAATGAGTCAACAACACTTTAAAATGATTAATAACCACTGCACTTACTATTACATTGACTACAATACTACAAGGCGACTTAAATTTGTCAAAATCCACATTAATCTTGGATCATTTCTCACAATAAATGGGTTTTAGCAGGAATTTATTATAAGAATGCTAAATACATTTATCAGTAATTAAACACATATTTTATAATCTATAATAAAAATACACGAGATACCATTTTTCAATTCTTGAATAAATCAGTGTTTCAAAGTGACTGTACAATGCCATAAACACCACACGTTCTTACTATATTATATACTCAAGTCCTGACAGTGACAGCACTTTAAATTTGAAAACTGAATGAAGTATCTTAGTACTCTTATGAGACTATCTGCATTTTGACAGGCAAGATTAATGACTGATCTCATATTGATCTCATACAAAGACTAATATTAGTTTAAAGATATTTTCCCTACATTATGAAGCTTTATCCACCTTGACACGGTTAAAATCATCTTTACAGACACACAGTGCGGTGAAACATTCTTAGTATTTTATCTCTTGGTATTTGGATTTTTTTTAAATCCTAAAGCCTTCTGTTTACTTCCAGGTTTAAATTACATTTTGACTCTCATATTTCCATTGTATTCCCATATTTTTGCACCAAACAATATTCAAATGCGATTTAATCAAAGTTTTCAAATGTCTACTGTGAAATCTGAGACGAATCTGAACTTTGAACCGAATCTGCAGCACATTTCCTGAATATCTGTACTGTTCCTATGCGATTCTCACTGGAGTTTGAGCTGTTTTCTGCACGGCACAGTATTCCTCATGCAGGTGCCACTGAGGGGGTCGACATCCTCCACAATAACAAATGGAGCCTCCTCCAGTGTAACAATGGACAGGTGGTCATCCTCTCGCTCCCCAGCATCCGAGTACAGCTCGAACCGAGGCCACACATGGTACTTCATTGCCAGAGACCCGTTCTCCCATTTACCGACCTGTGAAAGTACAAAGAGGGCAAGATGAGAGCTAAAGCAGGGAGAAGCAGAACAAGTGACATAATGAGAGGGTGCAGAGGTTGAAGTGGCTGAGATTGGATTAGTGCAGGCTAAATTTGAGGAGGGCAGAAATCTTGAATTGAGATTAAGAGAGATAAAGAGTAAATGGAGGTTGATAATTACATCAGGAAACTGTGCAGTCATGAGTTAAGAGAAATCAAGAGAGAAAAAAGGAGAAATGAGGAGAGATACCCACCCTGTCATACTGCCTCTCCTTATCTAACAGAATAATAACCAACTTTGGGTGCATCTGAAAACCGTCCTCACTAAAGGAGAGGTTGCGCCCTTCAAATGTCACATTCATGAGATACCTGAAGAGAAAACAAAGGGAAAATATCAGAACAAGCACATTTGATGGTTATTAACACAAATGCACCTTCCTTTCTTCTTCAGCAAAAACATTTTCAGAAAAAGTCAAAGGAATCTACAGGATCCCTCAATGTCAGCATCTTTCCAGTTTACCTATAGTGTATGGGTTTCTGTATACCATGTATACAAATACCTGTACGTCCACACACATTTATAATGCAGGAAAGCAGGTTTGTTGCTAGAGGCTATAGCAAATAATATTCACAATGGAAAATATGAATCTGGCAGTCTCCTGGTCACAAAACCATTATTATGACTTTAAATCCACTCAGTTGGAGAATCTTGAGGAACTGTTATGGCTTTCATCATAACAAAATACAAAAGTCATGAACCCAATATAATAGTAAGTTAATAATCCAAGGGAAACCATTTATTAGAAGTGAGTAATATTACATGCCAGATTTTTTCTAATACCTGTTAACTTAGCCTTCAAGTAAGCCATCCAAGAATGCATTAATAGTAGCTATTGTTTTGGAAGTAGCACATTTAAACCAGTTTATAATGCCATTCTTTGCCATCTTAAAATAGTATCCAGTACACACAAATTGGAAGCCAAACTGTGTATGAGACAGCAAATATTGCATGGTGAACAATTTCACCCAAATGTCAACCTTTTTTTCCAAAAACAGCATGCTTGACCCCTATCACTTAGGAATTAAATCTTGTCACGCAACCTTACCACCCATAGTGTCTTGACACTGCACAGATCTGCCTATAGTCTTTGCCATGGTCAACCACAAACTGTTTATTTCAGTGCTGACAGAGTTAGCTAATTTATTAACTACTTTAATAACAGATCATACTAAGTTAGCAAGAAAGCCTCAGTTTCTGCCCTTCAACCTTGGAGTCCCACATGGCTCAGTATTTGGTCCTTTAATATTGTTTTATCTACATTAGCACCTGCACCTGCAATGCCATCTAATCACAGTGTAAATTTGATTCTTCCTCACTGGCCCACCAGAATTAGCCAAATAACATCTACAAGTTCATACAGAATGCTTCGTCCGAGTAGTAATTAACCTCTTTCGTGTCACTAACCTACTCCACAGACACATTTGGGCAGTGCTTAATGAACTGAGTCTAGTGACTCGTCTTTACTGACCTCATCTAGCACTTCGACATCTTTACTGCATAAACAATGTTTTAGCATTCTTATAATGTGTTGTTCTTCTTGCTGTCCTTGAGATCCAACTTAGCACTTGACGACTTAATATTCTCGGCCACAGTTTCAGCTTTTGCCACTTACGTGATATAGGAGTTCATAATAAGAAGAAAAAGAAATGAAGGTTTATAATAAATAAATATAAACACATGCACAATAATAAAAAAGAATATTCAACTAATGAAATCAAAACCCATCAGTAACATTATACAATATTCATAGGGGAAAACATGGCAAGTTAACTTTTCCAGCTACACTAACTTCTTTCGAAGATGAAAATAAAACAAAGATGACGGGAGTACATTTACAGGAAATTACTATTTAGGTCTAAATACTTTTAATCTTTACATATTTATTTAAATGTGTTATTTGCTGATTCTTTGTGAAATTTTCTAAACATTTCCAATAAAAATTTTAAATCCTACACCAAATTATTTTCAGCATACTACTAAACAAATGTCTCTTTTCTCAAGCAGAATGTTTGGTATATCTGTACACATAGTTATTTTGATTAATTATATAATCTATCATTTTATATTTTTACATTACCTTTTATGCTATTTCATGAAATGTTTCATAATCAAATGTTACATGAACTGAATCTGTTTTTCCTTGGCAATAACAGTGGAAATGTTTGATAACTCTAAGTTATGTGCCTATACATAAACTGACTTTCATAAAAATAAACCTACAGAGAAATATTATGTTTGAAAACTAGCCCTACAGAGAAATAAGAAACTGTGCCTTTTCCATTTATTTTCCCTTTTCCATCAATTCACCCTACTGTGTCAAACACACAACACTAAAATCCCCACACTAATAAAAGACATCAGCAGTAAAACATCATGAAAATGAATCACATGGGCAAGTTGTAAGTCGTTTCCCTTTTCCGCCATCAGGGTGTAAAATTTATGACGTAGAAGAACTGACCCAATTTAGACAGTGACAGTAAATCAGTCCGTAGTCAGGTGCGTGTGTTTGTGTGTTTGTGCCCTTGAGCAGCGATATGCGCACAGATTATCATCATAACATGAGTATCATGTATGTGTGTCAACAAGTTTTGTGTCAGAGCCAGAGAAAACTCTCTGCTGCACTCCTCGCTCTCTTGCCTCCATCTGTGGGCTGTCGTCGCCATGACAACAATCGGCCTCATGAAAACGACTCACCACACAGGAAATAAATATCTGCTCTAAACAAGAGAACAAGAAAGAGAAATATACAAATAGAGAGAGGCTAGCGAGAAGAATGACCAAACAAGTAGTGTGACATGTCTCATGCATGTACAATACAATGGAGTAAGATTGTGAAGCAATGTTGTAGTAAGCTAACAACACAAAAAATGGGCTCTTGTGAGGAGGTCTATAACATCTGGACAAAGCTAACCGTTAGCATTGCCATTCATCTCAATGGTAGTTGCTCATCTGAGGCTCACAGGAGGCTTTGGAAGTAAAGTAGCAACTATGGGTCCTGGGGAGGCGCAGGAAAATGGAAATGTTGAGTCCAAATCAGACTTTTAATCAAATATTTGTTTAGATTTAGATTTGATTTAGACTATGTTTAGTTTTGGTGAATGTTTTGTTTGCAAAAATGGATTTAGTCAGAAAACATAGTGGTCGTCAATGGATATTTGTTAAAACAAGACTTAAAATGTGTTTTAGACATTTTAACTGCAATAGTTAAGTGTACATCTGATCCGTTTAACCTACAATCACACAGACACGCACCATCAGTTCCCGAATGGGTGTGTTAGGGCGGAAAGTTTTGATTCCTGACAGAAAGTATGTACAACCCCAAACTAGATAGAATGAAAGTGAGAGGATGTGTGTGAAAGAGAGAGAGACAGGGAGAGAGAGAGAGAGAGAGAGAGAGAGAGAGACCCACCAGCATATAAAATGTGTTACCATGGTGCCCACAACCATAGCAATCTCCAAGCAATCTGCTGTGTTGCCATGGGAACAGTAATCTCGCCTGAGAGAGTGAGGGAGAATGAGAGGAAGAGACATGGAGAGAGAGGTAGCGTCTTTTGTACTTACAGCGAGACGCATGATGCAGCACAGACCCATTTATCTGTCGCTATAAATACAAACAGATCAATATCGACAAGACAGACAACCAGATTTACCGTATACGAAATTTTTCAGTTCTAGCATTGATCTGCCATTAGAAAACTCATCTGCAGATTTACCGTACCCATACATTTAAAACCACAATCATTCAAGGGTCTATGAATGACTTGATCTTAGATTCAAAGGTTTCCTCTCATGTTTAAATTTGGCCCTGACATAACATCTCCTGGCTTGACACTTTTTCGTGATACTGTGAAATCGCCTCTCAGGTCAACAGGGTACAGTTTTAACAACCATCGTAAACTTGAGGGAGTGTGAGGACTGTATGCAATTATTTCATTAACGTCTTGTTAGGAGCAGGGGCATTTTCTCAGAGGAGCAAGGGTTGTTATTGTTAACTAAAGGTAAAACATTTATTTAATTCAAATAAAAGTGAACTGCAGCTCTATAAACTTCGTTCTTCTTCGTTCTTTGTTTAGAAGTAAAAATAAATTGTAAATAAACACCTTTGCAGTGATATACGGTTAACGAGCATCCCGACATTGCTTAGAGCTACGTTTAGATGAATATGTAAATATGCTGTGCGCTTTCCTCTCAATAATAAAAATTTTCCCCTCAACAATGACAGCGGTGAGAAAAGACCAGTTCAGGAAGCATCAGCGATTCACCGGCATCATGACGACAGATGAGTTCATTAAAAATACACTGTTATGATAGTTTAATTATAAAGTATATTTGAGACTATAGACTAAAGGCCCGTTCACACCAAGAACGGTAACTATAAAGATAACTACATTAGCATCCACACCAGTGGACGTTATCGTTCAGTTTATTCTAAACTCGTGCTTGTCTGTCACTTTAAATGCTCCAGCTTGTTACAGCAGTGTGGATTCTTATTGGCTGTCAATGTTTTTATCGTTCATTAGCTGAATAAAATCGTTCTGAAAATTATTCCAACGATATTTTCAATATAGCTGTGGTGTGAACTCTGCTATTCTTTAATATTGAGAATGATTTTTAGAACTATATCTTTATCTTTTTCTTTATTTCTGCAATGTTTTAAATGACCAGTGCTGCATCTATTGGGTTCAACTGGACAGGCTAAGAAAAACATTAAAATTCAACAACAAGTCTTATCAGCACATCTTGTGCGCCACTGTCACAAAACTGCCTGACACACACCTAAACTGCGCATACACCATTATTGCATTTTAAATTTGACGACTATTTGGAATTCTAATTTTAATTTGACATGTCTAATGAATAATATAATATTATAGAAATAATAATGAAATAAGTAAGGTTCCTTTAAAAAAAAAATCACATGAAAATGATCAACAGTATAATATTGTTCAAACCACTCATTTTGACAAAGTAACGCTGTCCAACAAAGACAATCACAGAAGGAGGCAGTGTCTCTTTAGCTCCCCTGAGCCCACGGGTGTCTTGCACCTATTGTTTTTGATGGGGCACCAGTGGCGGTCCTGACTCACTTGGTGCCCTAGGCAAGATAAGGCATGACCAAAGAAAAAACTGCTTTAACAACTTAATAATTCTTTACATAAAAAGTCCAGGGGTAGTGGTACAGTTTCCCTTTAGTATGTAGGTGCACCCAGGTTCAAATTTGATTTTGAATTCAGCAGGAAAAAAAAGATCACACCCGAATATGAGCCAAATTTGTTATATGGAAAATAGTTATATATATATAGTGATCTGCGGAAGGTGATTGGACGGAACAAATATGAATGCATATTGCACAACCTCTGGCAATGGGATAACGCCTGCCCATCATGTTTGCAAACGGTTCACAAATTGGCCTGGGGGGGTCAAAGTGTTGGAAACGGACAAACTAATTAAAAAGTAAACAAGTATCCCACTCAGACATCCCACTTCTGCTCACATCTAAATCGAAATGAACTTGAAATGACTTTAAATGATCTGTGACTGAGGCGATTTTTAGCGAGCATCTCCGTGTCGGCAACCTTCATGACACCAACTGTGTTTACAGAGGATTAGCTGACTAATGGTCTGAAAATAATCGGACTATAAACAAATGCATGACACATAAAATATGCTTTTTACTTTAGTGTATTTTTTTTAAAACTCCCCCTGTAGCCAATCATTTTATACCTTAAAACTCATCTTTGATCACCAAAATGACATATTTAAATGTTTTTTTTCCTTGAAAACAATTCTCTTCATGCCTTAAAATAGCTTGAATGTAACTCTACACTCTTGCCTCATTTAGCCCCGCCTCCACTCACTCACACCAGCTCAGAGATCCACTCGTTGACGATCACACGTTGTCGTGATTGGTTACAAGGTAGTTTGTGACGTCAGAAACACCAACGTCAAACCGCGTTTTTGAGACTGTCTTTGGTTCACTGCAGTTCTAAGGAGAAAATACTCAGCAATGGTGTTGACTTATGAATTTGCACATGGTTTGTCTTAAAGCAGATTAAAAACACCACATAGACATATAAACAACATTAAAAGCTGGATTTTCACCTCAGGGGGACTTTTAGTAATATAAAAAGTTAATGAGACTTTGATATGACTTGGTTTTAATAAACATAATATTTATTAAGGAAAGTTCCCCCAAACATGAATATGTTAATGGGGGGGGGGGGGGGGGGGGGGGTGGACTGTCCCTTTAAAGCTGCAGTAGGGAGTTTTGAGAAAATGTTGACTTAGCCTGAAAATTTGAACAAGGACAACTTACAGGTCCAACCCCCTTGCTCTCTTCTACGCTACAGCCCTCCCTCCACAGCTCCTCCCTCACAGCACCTCCCCCACGGCTCCTCCCTCCACGGCTCCTCCCTCCACAGCTCCTCCCTCACAGCGGAGCCTGCCGTGAACACGCAGGCTAGTAAGCAGGACCACCGATGACGGCGGATTACAAACAGTTATGAAACCATTCACTAATAGGGACGTAACATCAACAATATGCTTTACATTGACTATGGCCTGCCCATACTTTGACTACAAACTTGGTCCTCAAATCATTATGTATTTTGCAATACATGTAACTTTATAAGGTTGCACTCTTTCTATAAGTTATAGCTACTAAGATAACGTTAAAGGATTAGTTCACTTAAAAAAAAAACTTTTGCTGATAATTTACTCACCCCCATGTCATCCAAGATGTCCATGTCTTTCTTTCTTCAGTCGAAAAGAAATTAAGTTTTTTGATGAAAACATTCCAGGCTTTTTCTCCATATAATGGACTTCAATATGACACAAACGTTTCGAGGACCAAATGACAGTTTCAGTGAAGCTTCAAAGGGTTTTAAACGATACCAGACGATGAATAAGGGTCTTATCTAGTGAAACGATCGGTCATTTCAAAAATAAATAAAAAACTTTAAGTTTTATAAGCACAAATGCTCGCCTTACTCTGTTCTGTGATGCACGTTCGTGATCCTGTTCGAACTCGTTCATCCAAATGAACAAATCTTTTTTCGAGTCATTCGTTCGTTGAATGAACCAAATGACTCCGAAAAAGACTCGTTCAAAATGAACAAATCTTTTTTCGAGTCATTTCGTTCGTTGAATGAACGAAATGACTCGAAAAAAGATTCGTTCATTTGGATGAACGAGTTTGAACAGGAGAGTCACGAACGACGGTACGCGCTCGCGCTGTGCAAGAGAGGGGTGATCAGCGCGTACATGAGCGTGATTGACACTGCTAAGACATTCCTCCTGGCTCTGATTGGTTGTTTCTGACCGGGAGCGGTGTATTTCTGCAAATGGCAGTAGGACCACAGGGAGGAGCCAGAGGAGCTTGATTTTTTTCACAGATTATCTGTCTAATATTCTACTTTCAGGACATAATGACAGTTTTAACAAATATTTGTTTACAAAAGCTACCTACTGGAGCTTTAATATAAACATAAAAAAATATCATAGTATGTACTAGTTGCTTGTTGATAATGTCAGGTAAATGGTGTACACATTTAGCATGGAAACCATGTAAAAATCAAATGAAGCATGAATTTACCTTAAAATCCCAAACAGGCTTTGCCTTCTCTTTCTTTTTTTTTAGAAGACCACTAGAGGGAGGAAGGCTTCTGGAGGTAATTACAGTCTTTGCCCACCAGCACTGGATTATTTTAATGCATCATCAACACGAGGGCGACAAAAATCTGCTGAGGATTTATAGCGCAAGAGGTATTATAACATTACAACATTAGTTAACCTAAACAGGATTTCGGATTAGCTGAACACTGATGGAATCATACTTCAGTCGCCCATATTCACAGCCACCCACAGTGCATTATAAGAAAGTGGATGTGGGCTGTGGAAGTGTGTATAGGTTTTTCTAGAAGTCTGTGTGTTTATGTATGCATTTTTAATTAAAGCAAGTTACAGGCTCCTGGGTGAACCAGAGATTAATTACCTTTACTTACACAGGACACCATGTAATGATCAAACCCCTTCCCCAGGGAAGCCTGTGGGCCTTGTAACACAGCGATACACCACCACCACTATAATGGAGCTAAAACACACACTAATACATAGACATACTTTCTCTTTGTGTCAAGGCACACAAACACACCTTTGGGAATTGAGCTGTGTGTAAGCTAAAAAAAGCCAAATATTTTGTAAAGGCAGACTGTTCATCTTGTATTTTGTATTCTATAAGCAAACAATAAATGGAGACCGGAACAAAGTGTGACGGAGCAGAAACGGAGGGATAGATCGAGAAGTGCAAGACCGGAGGGAAACCGCATGGGTTCACCAGCAAAAAGTGTACAACTGATATCTTGACCTACTTCTGAAGAGTTATTCTCAGCGTCTTTCAGCATTGCCCAAAAGCATAATAAAAACATCCACAACCATCTCATTAAACTTTCTGGGCGTCAGGTCTACTGGCCGCAGCAGCCGGAGGGGCTACAATTAAGTCAAGTGGAGAATAAAAGCCTGGCAGCTTCACAAGCCTTAAGCACCTCAGAAGAGTCAAAGCATCAGAGAGACAAGGAGGGAAAACACAAAATATGCACACAAACCAAAAAACATACACACACGATCCATTTATAATTGTATACATTTTAATACTCTGTAATTTTAACAGTAAAAAAAACTGTAAAAAATTATACAGTAAAAACCTGTTAATTGGTTGGTTAACAATAAGATCTCTTACTACTATGTTATATGTGTGTATGTAAATTAAAGTAAATATAAAGTTTTGGAAGTTAAAAAAAAAGTTTATTAAATTTTATACTACGGGGCAGTTGAATGCTTGATTTTGATTGGTTGACGATTGTTTTCAGAGATGTGCAATTATATTCAGGGAAATGCACGGCTAAAGTAGTTCCAGGCAGGACTTGACCGCATTACAGTTCCATATCACTTCGCCAAATGATTTCAGTTATTTCAAAGGTCTTTACAGCCTACAGATTCAAAACCAACAACGACATTGACCAAGTAAATACATATAGTAAACAATAGGAAAAAAAACGACCAATTATTTAATTGTATTTTATTTTTTTGCCAAAAAAAAAAAAAAAGTTTAATATGTATTAGTAATACAGTATTACGCATATTAGTTATTATGGAAAAGCACATATCTCTTTCTCGCGCTCTCTCTCCCACTCAAACGCATACACATACAGTACGGACACACTCGCACAGAAAGGCGTTGTCAGTGCTACTCTGAAGGTTTTATCAGTAAAATAGTTCATCAACTTAAAAGATACATGCCGTTTCTCACTAGCGGGCGTAGTTTCGCTATTAGAAGACGCTGGTGCATCCATAAGTAATTGAATAACTTTCAACCTCATTACCACAACTTGATTATCATTTCTGAAATGTATCAAAACAAAAAAATGTATCAAAGGTCTATTGAAAACTGAAAACCTGTTAAACAGTTTTTGGAAATAAATAAAAATAAAACACTGAGTTTCTAAAAACAAAGTGTGAAAATGAAAATTAGAAGAGGAATAATGCTAAAGGGTTTTAGAGTGGTAATTAAGGTAATTATATTTTTTGGAATATCTGGCCATATTCCAAATATGTGTAAACTGTCTTTAAAATACATTTCAGAACAAAAAAGCCAGTAAATTGATTAAATCATTAAAATTCTAGCATGATCTGAATGAAATCAATTTTTCGCAAGAACAACCCACACAATGTCCTTGCGATCAGTTTATCTGAGATAAGTGTGTACCCTCATTTAACCCCACTCTCAACCTTTATAGGGTACATGTATTACATCTAACCTTCTACAGCCATGCCTAATCCTTCAGCTGACCTTCAGAGGAACCCCTTGAGGCATTTCCAGGCCCTTAACCATCACAGAACATGACCCATCCAGCTGAAAAGCCCTCCATCACCGCTGACAGATCCACCGCAGAGCATGGTGGGTGTTCCAGAATGATAATATAGAATCTTGGAATGCCATTTAAATCGTCTCCATCATGGTGGAAACGGATCATTAGAGTCCTCGAGGGGTTACAGGGTCCGGTGGTTCTCATTCAGCCCACCTCATAAGGCTGTCATTCAAAAGCTTCTTGTGTGTGCGTGTGCACGCATATGTGAGATCCTAAGTGTGCACTGCAGGGTGATCGAGAACAACCTGCACTCCCAGAGGACTCCAAACTAAACTATTTTCTCTGGTTAGTACTTTTCTTCCTATCTATTCTTATGCTCTCCAGCATTCATAAGACATTAAAGTGTGTCCTTATCTTCTCATCGGACAATTCAAAAATCCACTTCAGCGACTCTAAAAGGCTACACATCTGCCTAATTACACAAATGCAACCATCTTGTTCTAGCAGATACAATGTCCTCTGGGTAATTGTTGTAAACTCACCATTCACAAATAACATAAAAGTGTCCCCCCCCCCCCCACCCAGCACTCACACACTTAATTACTTGTTTCTCTCATTTAAAACCAACAAAGCTTTCCACAACAACACAGTTATATGTCTTCATAACATGCTCTCCAGGCTACAGATTGTTCCAGAAACATTATAAATGTTTAATTTAACATTTAAATCAAACCTCAAGTGGTGTTTTTTTAATGATCAATGGTGCATTTGTACGTAATTTGCATATTAAATGCACACACAATGTGTTATCGACTGGTCCGTGTTCGAGCTATGCGCTGGAATTAAGTGCTCCTTTACATACAAGCTTAAGAAAGCATCTTCCAAAAATGAGCATTGAAATGGGTATTTAAAGGTGTTTTTAAGGACGGCAGACTCAAGCGATCAGAGGATTGTTGAATTTTTCACTGCTATCCACCCCTGCAACACTTTACACAGACAGCAGTTTAGCAAGAGTTTAGCAAGAAAGGAAAGAGTCTTTGGCTAAGAACTAGTGAGACTGAAGTAAACAGAAAGTAACCGCAGAAGAAAAGCGATTTATGAAGTAAAGGGGAAATATGGAATAACTGTAACGCTCAATAATACTGTAAATAACTTTTTTTTAAAACACTACCGCCTTTTATGATAATCAAGGCTGCATTTATTTGATCAAAGATACAGAAAAACAGTAATATTGTGAAATATTCGTACAATATGTTTTCTGTTGCAATATATTTTTTAAATGTAATTTATTCCTGTGATGGGTAAGCTGATTTTTCAGCATCATTACTCCAGTCCTCTGTGTCACATGATCCTTCAGAAATCATTCTAATGTGCTCATTTGTGTTTAAGTAACATCATTTATTTACCTTCATGTTGTTCCAAACACGCATGAATTCGGTTTTCTGTACAATAACACAAAATATATTTAATCTTCTTTTGTGTTACATCGTACATGTTTGGAACAACATGATGGTAGGTAAATCATGACCAAACATTTGAGGTGAACTATCCCTTTGAGTTTAATTTTTAATGTCGTTATTGTTTTTAAAATACATTTCGAGGCCTGATTAAGTATCAATATGTTATTAAAAATCTGCAATGGTACTGTATACACAGCTATAGACACTCTAGACCAGCGGAAAGGTGAGTCCGTCGTCTGTTCTGCTGAAACTAGCACATGAAGAATCCACAGAGGAAACTCGGTATGCGTGTGCCACAACTGTTCATATTAAAGTGTGGATGAGAGGTAGATTTGAATCTGTTACTGTTGCTTTTCACCCATGTCTCTTTGGGATTTAAAGTGTGTTATATTAAAAGACGTAAAGAGAGAGCGAGAGAGGCTTCCGCTGTTGTTCCATTTGGCTTCCTAATCCTGCTCTGCCTCGAGCATTCAATTAACTCCTCACCAGCAGATCAAATGACTGGCTAAAAGAGAGTGTGACCGAGCCTAAACGCTAATTAATACTTAGGAATCAATGCCCCTCAATACTAAATGTCAAATAACAGTGCAAAAGAGAACAGAGGAGCTCAGTTGAAAAGCTCACTTTTCTATTACGATGGATATTTATGTTTTTAAGATGAAAACCACAGCCGGCCGGTACAGACACGTGGGCGCGGGCTGAATGTCAGAGGAGACATAATGGGGAGAGAAAAGTGAAAGGTGCTCTGTGCCAGACACTTCAGCGAGCAGCTACAGCAGACCCACATTAACAATAATGTACGTTCCATTCCTCTCACTTTTTCTCTTTCGTTGTCCATTTGTCACTCTCACTCGTTCTTTTTCTCCGGGTGTTACAGGTGTCTAGGACTCTAGGACTCGCTTTATTAGGATCCGTCTCGGCTGATCCAATCACAGGTGAAAAGGATTGTCAATTACCTTTTACAATTACAATTTGAAACATGCGTTTCAAATGTATCTCCTGTGGCCATTTGTGACCCCATTTCGAAGGAAAGGTTTCTGACTCCATTATGTTACTGTAAGGGATGTAAATAGATTAAAAATCTATTTAAAATTAACTGATTAATTAATTAATGCCAAATAATTAATTATTTTCAATGATTAATCCTGACTAATCATGCTTTGTAATTCATTATATCTGAAAATTCACATTTGTCATCATAAATATAATGTACACACATTAAGTAGGGTAAATGAAAGTAAAATTATTAAATATGAAATATTATACATTTATATTTATAATAGGCCTGTTATATTAAATTGTTTTAAAGACCTGCATCAGCAATATTAATATCAATATTTAATATTGTATATTGATATTTAATCAATCTCTATTGATTTTTTTTTTTTTAATGAACCTTTCAAAGTTCCTTGTTATTTATAAATATTTGGTGCTCAAGAAACATTCTTAACGTTGGAAAAAGTGCTGGTTAATATTTTTGTGGAAACTGTGATATATTTTTTTAGGATTCTTGGATGAATAGAGGTTGCAAAAGAACAGCATTTATTTTAAATAGAAATATTTTGTAACATTATAAATGTCTTTAGTGTCATTTTTGATAAATTTATTGTCTTTGGTGAATAAAAGTATTAAATTATTTTACAAAAAAATCTTACCAACACCAAACCTTTGAACAGTAGCGTACATCAAATCACCAATTAAATCAGGGGAAAAAATGGTATCATGAAAATAGCACCCATTATAGATCAAAAATGCCTTTTTCAATCACAAAACTTTAAAGGTATCTAACACTAACCACGGTGTGTGTGTGTGTGTGTGTGTGTGTGTGTGTGTGTGTGTGTGTGTGTGTGTGTGTGTGTGTGTGTGTGTGTGTGTGTGTGTGTGTGTGTGTGTGTGTGTGTGTGTGTGTGCCTAATTAACTATATATTTGGGGACAAATTTCTACCCATAGGTGACCAAAACCTGACAAAATCTCCAAAAACCTCTCTTTAGGGACGTCCTCATTTGTAAATCTGGTATAAAAATAAATTAAGTTATTTATTTATTTATTTTAAATGTAAAAATGCAGAAGGTTTTGTGTGATGGGTAGGTTTCGGTGTAGTACAGTTTGTACAGTATTAAAACCGTTACGTCTATGGAATGTCCCCATTTAGATAGCTAAGTAAATATGTGTGTGTGTGTGTGTGTGTGTGTGTGTGTGTGTGTGTGTGTGTGTGTGTGTGTGTGTCTGTGTGTGTCTGTGTGTGTGTGTGTGTGTGTGTGTGTGTGTGTGTACCTGTTTAGGACTATTCACCCTTTTCAAAAACACTCCATTAGTTGAGAAACCCTCCTGAGGAGGTGTTGTAAAAGTGTGTGTGCCTGCAAGAGAGCCTGTGTACGTGCAAGATTGCAGACCCCAGATGTCAGTGTTTGAACCCTGGCACCCCGCTAAGCCTGACTCACCTCAGCACCTCGTTGGGGTTTCCTGACTTGCTGCCTTTCTTGTCAGGTGTGCCGTGGCATCCAGACTTAAGCAGCGTGTGAGGACCCCGATCCAGCATCATAGTGGAGGTTGCCATGGCGATTATGGCTACAGCGTCACGCACTCGAGCCTCCAGCCCGTAGTCCCACTCATCGTAGGAAACAGAGATCAAACCTGCAAATAAAGGAAGTGTTTGAAAAATCATCTGAAATATTGCAATAGTTCAACCTTTTTTCAATTCAAACCATCCTTCCCTTCTTACCTGTTGGAAAGACGTTGGGTACATTATCTGCATCCCCTGTCACCAGAGATGGTACGATCCAGGTGTAACCGTAACCAGTGAGGCCGACAGAATGTGCCACCTCGAAAATGGTTGTGGCTTCTTCTTTAGTGCAGTACAGTAGTATAACAGGACTTTGGAGCTTCTTCATCTGGTTCTGGATCTTTGAGTCGCCATCGTCGACTGACATGTCCAACAGCAGCACTTCTTCCAGCTCCCAGCCAACAAAACTGTTCTCAACGGTACTCCGGATCTGGAAGGTAGCAAAAAAAGAGAAAGATGAAAAAAAATGGAAAAAAACCCCCGGCATGTCCTGTAACACCCTCCTGCTGCCTCCAGATCTGCCAAAACTGTTCGCTTTTGTTCTTTAGATATATTAAGAGAAGAGAGAGTTAAAAGAGAAAGTCGGCAAAAAGACAAAGAGGGAGTGAAAGTAAAAGCAAACATTTTTATTTAAAGGAATAATGAAAACACTATTCATACAAAAAATCCCATCATGCACTTCTTCCAGATACCAGCCTAGCAAATGTTTCTCTTTTTTATCTCTATAATTTGTAAAGACAAAAACCTAACCCACATTTGAAAGAGATGCTTTTTATTTGAATCAACAGTAGTCAGAACTAGAAGATGAAATTATTGTACCCACAATTCTGATGATGCATATTTCTGTATTGCCAAAGTTTAAAGCCAATTTGACAGACTTGCAAACTGCACTGACGGTATCATCACACACATATATGCAGTCAAGTGTAGTGTGAGCATCCAGTACCACATAGGTTGAAGTATCGGTATTCATTTTATATTATGTACATTATTTTAATAGTAAAAATGTGTTTACGTTTTTGGTCCAATATTTTTTTTTTTTTTTTTTAATTTCAGAATGAATTCAATTACAAAAATAAACCTTTTTTAATATATTTAGGTTTTTGTTTAAGTTAACAATAACAACACTGGTCCATATTATAGATGGACTGATAATATTTTTTTATCTGATGGCTGATAACCAAAACAAAAAGGTAAATATTAAAATTCTATACAATTTAACTAAAACTTCACTAATCTTTTCAAACACTATAAGTTAATTTTGGCATCACAGCATCATAATGTACAATATGAAAATAGATATAAAAAAATTGATAAAGATTAGAGATTGTTAGATGACACCAAATGCAATGTAGATGTAAAAACAGGAGAAACAAATATCCAGGATTGGCCATTAACTTATATGTTCCTGATACATTGTGAATTCTAAATTTCAATTCCAAGGTATTTCTATGGCCATTTACAAAGCGCAAAGTAAGAGAAGATAATAGATAAAGGATATTATAGAAGATGAAGGGCCACAAATAAGAGGCACTAGAAAACAGATGTCAGTGTGACTAAAGAGGAGAGTACCAGCATTGGACACAGTTCGTTCAAGCATTTGGAATCACCTGTACCATTGTTCTTCCCCCAACAAACAACACAAAAACCTGGCACTGGTCTCACTGGAAGAACAACAAAAAGCTGCCTGCTATAGACCTGCAAGAACATCAACAGCCTGCTGCATGAGCCTCCTCAATAAGCGGAGCTTCTCTGGACTTCTGCTGGGCTCTGCTTGCATTGCCCTGAGG
Source organism: Siphateles boraxobius (assembly GCF_051911475.1). Taxonomy (NCBI): domain Eukaryota; kingdom Metazoa; phylum Chordata; class Actinopteri; order Cypriniformes; family Leuciscidae; genus Siphateles; species Siphateles boraxobius. The sequence continues at coordinate 6,779,539 of NW_027508908.1, read as the reverse complement.
TTGCTCCTGATTTGGGGACCGACTGAGATTACAGTAGAAATCAAAGAACACAATCCTGCCGTTGCACCTTGTATTTAAGAACTCTATCCACACCACTGTGTGCTATACATTTTGGAGTTCTGTGACAACAGATGGCTGTATTTGAAGATGTTGCTAGTATATATATATATATATATATATATATATATATATGACAAAGTTTCACACATTACTAAAGCAGTGTTATTTTAGTATTATTCATATAGTAATATAGTTTTTATTAAAATTAAAAGTGTTAATTAGCTTTTATTTTAATATTTTCAGCTTTCGGATTAATTTCTGTTAAATTTTTTTTAGTGATTTTGTTTTGAGTTATTTTTAAATATTAAGTCAAAATTAACACAATTAATTAATTTTTTTTTTGAGTTTCGCATTTAACACAATTAACGCAGCATCCATTTTTCTGTCATCTATTGGCTGCGCTACAGTATATGATCAAGCTATAACTCATTCAAGTGCTATTAAACCATTCAAGAGTGATAAGACGCAAAAACAATAACTCAAATCTGTACTGGTGCACTGTCTGTGAAGTGGCTTTCTGTGAAAACACCCGAAACGCGCGCACATAATTCTGCTTTAGACAGCACGGCAGCGACGCTTGAACGGACAAAAACAAACAAAATTATGTTAAAATTCTCCTTTTGTTGAGTATCCTCGTAAACAGAGTCTTAAATGAGTTGAAAAGTGTTAAATGACCGTAAAGAGTTGTGAGAAAATAGGATGTATGTCAGATCTGCGTCATGTGCATCAGGTCTTAAAGTGACAGCAGCCTAATAATCCTGCTGCTGTGATTTATGTGATTTATGTTAATCAAAGGGCAAAGAGAATACGGGTTATATTCTATATTTAACTTATAATTAATGCAGTGAAGACATACAGAAATGATTCAAGAAGCTATTAAATCTCTGTATATTTACCTGTTAGGCCTACCTGAAAATCTTAAAGTACTGTTTACAAGGTTACATGGGTCAAATACAATGAAAACAATAACTTCTGTGTGCCTTTTAGCAGGGCAGGAAAAAAAATTGAACTGGTCTGAATGGGCCAGTAGAAAAAATAAGGTATATATATTAACTCCCTGATATATTAACTCTTTCCCGCCATTGGTGGAAATCGTCTTTCTGTGTTTTCACTGTTATACAGTGGGGGGTGCTATTACACAACTTCTGAAAGAATACTGAATCTCCTGATCAAAACAAAGGTGAAGAATAGCAGAAACAAGCAATATCATATGTAAGCAGATGCACGTAAAATAACGTGATTATCAACATAAAACTGCCTAATGTTACTGAATGAAACGTCGAAACAGGACGATATACAGGACTGAGCAAGCATGTGTTGATGAACTCAATCTACTCCATCTCCATCTATGTTTTGATCATCGTTCTGAATCCGATCGGGATGTAGTCTTTGACAAAAACGTGATTTTGCTTTTTTTCATATTCATTTCATATTTAAGTGATGATAAAAAAGGAAGGCATTAATCTAGAATAGAACTTTTTTGTTTGTTTTATAGCTGAGGATCTGTTCTTTCTTTTGACGTATTGTATGTTCAGATACAACAAAATATTCTGTCGGGGAAAGAGTTAAAGTCACAGCTTAATGTGACATTTATTTCAATGGGTTTATGTAAAGATTGTTTTAAGTTCACTTAAATTAAAAGTCGTTATATATTTTTTAAAACCCGTTAAATGTTAAAAATTATTAAATTATTCAAAAATCATTCAGCTTTCAATTATTCTTTGATGTTCAATGGCTATAATCCGTGAAATAGACATCAGTATTGAAATCATTGATACTGGCCTTCATTCATAGTGCTAGTAAAAAGATCCAATTAAACGAATATTCATAAAATACTGTTTTTATGTTGTTTCTACACTATTTTGAAGATTCAATGTGAAAGTATTACAACATAATATTAGATGTGATTAATAAATGACATTTTTTTTAATCGATTGACAGCACTGGTTATTTTATTTTATTTCAGCTTTATTTCAATTAACAAAATGTTTTGAATAGTTTTTGTTGACAACAATAACTCTCTCTAAAGCTCTAAAGAGGCTAGCATGAATTAAAAGGGTCAACGCTACTATTATAGGGCTTGTACACAAGTCTAAAGGCATAAATTGTGCGAGAGTGATGAATGAACAGAAACATGGTTACAGGCAAAATTCCACTAGTCATCATTTACTCACCCTCATTTCATTCTAAACACGTATTTAGACTTTTTTCTATCTTGCACGCAGTCTTTTTTCTGCTGTCACATGGCATGAGAATGATATAAGAGTTAGCAAATGATGACGAAATGATGTCAATTTTTGAGTGAACTATGCCTTTAAATCAGAAATGATTAAACAAAATTGGAGAGGAGTTCCTGTAGGAGCAACGTATACTGAGGATAGGGGAGAGGAGGGGTACGTTAGTTTTGACAGGAGCCCCAGCGTACATAAGACGGAGGAGAGGAAGAGCGCATTAGTTGAGACAGGAGCATTGGCAAACTCCTGATGATGAAAGAGGATCGAGCTGCAGCGACTGGCTCCCCAGCGGGAGTCACAACGCTGGGATTAGGGTGTGAACCCAACCAGCTAGAGTCTCCAGAATTACGGGCAGTGAAGCAAACACCAGTACGGTCTGGGGTTTCACAAGATCCCAATCTCATTCTGGCCAAAACGATTTAGCTCTGGATATAGGCGACTGTTTATACAACCTGATGATGCATTTCAATGATTTGAAAAACAAGACTAGGTTCTGCTGAATGGAATGTTTTGTGGGATTATGAACGTGCTTTAATCAGAAATACAATCGACCAATCAAAACACACTAGAAATCACCTATAGCGACCCCTGGTCTCCACGCAGGACACCCTTGCAACCACATGGAAATATGCTCAAAACCACGCAGAACAACTTAGCAACCACATAGCAATGCTTTTCTGCGCCGCAATTTCCTTTAGAAATAAAATCGAAAGAAACACTGTGTTAAAATGTCAGTTAAAAATAACACACAAAACAATAAATGTAATAATAATAATAATAAAATAATATGAATAATAATAACGAGAACACCCATCCATACCCACTACTGTACAAAGCTTTATACTTTTATTCATATTATTTTTTATAACATTGCTATCTTTTTTAAAGAATTAATTATTTTATTCAGCAAGGATGCATTAAATTGACCAAAAGTGACAGTAAAGGTATTTATAATGATTCAAAATATTTAAATTTCAAATAAGTACTTTAAAATGGAAAAAATAAATGAAATAAAATGAAAAAAATATTAAGCAGCAAGACAGTTTTCAATATTGATAATAATAAGAAATTATTCTTGAGCAGCAAATCATCATATTAGAATGATTTCTGAAGGATCATGTGACACTGAAGACTGGAGTAATGATGCTGAAAATTCAGCTTTGTATCAAAGCAATAAATTAAATTTTAAAGTATATTAAAATAGAGAACAGTTATTTTAAATTGTAATAATATTTCACAATTTTACTGTATATTTGATCAAATACATGCAGCGTTTGTGAGCCACAGAGACGTTGCAAAAATCGTTCCAACCCCAAAGTTGTATGTATGTATATGTATATATATATATACGTGTTCAATGAGTTACTGCAGTCTTCTAAGCTTTATATGAAATAACGCCTGAACTGAACTGATATCACAACTCATTGTTTTATTTTCAAGATGACTTGAATCAAGCACATACTTCACTTGTATGAAGACCGAAAAATGTCTCACCCGATTTACAAAGTCCTGGTATCCAGGATAGTAGGTGGTGACGATGGAGAATATGTACCAGTCATATTCCTCCATTATGTTAAGCATGACAGAGGCTTGCTGCTCTATAGAGGGACCAAACTGGAAGAACATGGAATGGTCATCCTGCAAGAAATAAAGAAACAAATGCATAAGAAAACAGAAGAATCACATCATAATAAGGCATCATATATAAAACAATTTAACCAAGCTCAAATTCATGTTGTATTCTTCTTGCCTCCGATCCATTACAAGCACAAACCGACAAATGAAAAGGTAGGTTTCTTAGTATAAGTATATTATTTGGGACACAAAATATTCAGCATTATTACTGATTTGACTGCATAGAAAGTATGGATGATGGATGATGACGTCACTGTTTTCTGCAGAGCTGCTTTATAGCTCAATTGAACTCATTTCATAACTGATGAACTTTACACGGTTATTGAACTAAATCAACACTGAACTGACTTCAACTGCATAATGACACTATTGTCTTTTTTAGAGCTGCTTTACAGCAGAATTGAAATCTTGTATGCATAATTGATCATTATTTTCCTGTTTATCACTGTAAAACTGCTTTGAAACAATCTGTCTTGTATAAAGAGCTATTTAAATATAGGTGTCTTGACATGACTATCTTTTTTCACTGCAGTAACCTGCTAAGGTTTGGATAAAGGGAACAAGGATCAGGTTGAAGAAAGTCATGGTGAGAAAGACGAATATAAACCGACCCCAGCAGCACCGAAGTTCGCCAGATCTAACATCTGCTGCATCAAAGCATGTGAACGAAACACATTTTGCTCACTTAATATCTAAATGACCCCTTCACTGAAACAAAATGCTCCATCCCAGGCAGTTTAAATGTCCAAATGTCTGTGGAACATTGGCGATGAATGATTTGTATAAATGCATTCCAAATTCTTATAATAAGCATGCCAATGAACTCTTCACATCTAATATGCATACGTGTGTGTGTGTGTGTGTGTGTGTGTGTGTGTGTGTGTGTGTGTGTGTGTGTGTGTGTGTGTGTGTGTGTGTGTGCGTGCGTGCGTTTGTGTGTGTGCACGCGCGCGTGTGTGTGTGTGTGTGTGTGTGTGTGTGTGTGTGTGTGTGTGTGTGTGTGTGTGTGTCTGTAAGCTGTCAGTGGCAAATAAGCCAAAACGTTTTAAAGCTATGCACACATGTATGACAGTGCACATGAATGCATGCACTTTGATGTATTGGTCTGTACAGGCCTGTAAATGATTGTTCTGTGTTGGTATTCATGTATGAAGTCGGTCGTGGGCGTTTGCCATGTTAGTCATGCCGCATGGCGAAATCTCACAGTCTCTCGGTCTCTCTCTCTCTCTTTCAGGTCTCCATACTCTACTCAACATCAAAGCCACTCCCCTGGGGTCTGAGATGGACTGATCCATTACCTTGATTCTGCTTTAATGAGGTAACAACACTGATGGGGATGTGGGGAGGGAGAGGTCTTGGGTTGTTAATCTTACAGCTGGAGTTTATATATTTTAATGTTGTTTATAAATTCTTGTTTTGTAGAGTTAACAAAATTTTTAATATTTGCTTGATTTGCCTGTAATGTGTATGTGTGTCTCTGCTCCTTTCATTTTGTGACTTCTATTAATTTATGTGCCCCTAATATTAATTTCCTGTCTTAATTCCACCTCTTCTCATTTGGAGTTGATCCCATCAGGAGAGGTGGGTCTCCATTCACGGGGTCGTTAAGAGTTTTAGTTTTTTAACAAATTAACACTTTTATTCATAGAAGACCTTTATAATATTACAAAGCAATTATATTTCAAATAAACGCTGTTCTTTTGAACTTTCTTTTACAGTTTCCACAAAAATATTGAACAGGACAACCATTTTCAACATTGATAATAATAAGTAGTATTTCTTGAGCAGCAAATCGGCATATTAGAATGATTTCTGAAGGATCATGTGACACTGAAGACTGGAGTAATGATGCAAAAAATTCATCTTTACCAATAAATTAATGTTTTACTTCTGTTCTTGTCAAATTTAATGTTCATTTCAAAAAATACAAAACCGATATCCAATTAAGAAAATATTTTAAATTTCGAGCAAAATATCAGTAAAACTGATCTCTTTTCTCATTTATTTAATAAATATATATATATATATACAGTATATACGTATATATATATATATAACCCTGTTACTATTATATTTTTAACTATGAGTTTTTTAGTAAAAGTCTTTCCAACAATATACCAGTATTTCATTTGCTTTCTAAGAACAATTTTCCACTGTACATTTAACACACACAGACACACAAATGTATGATATATAGGCTACCATGTGTCAGATTTGTTTTGCGGATCATTCCTCCCTAATCTGACGCTCTACACTTCCGCCCCTCACCCCCGTCCTGTCATAAATCTCCCTTGCTCCGCTCTTCCACTTCATCCATTCTCAGTCTATTCATCTCAAAATGAGCAATCACAGACACATGCACTCCACATGCAAGTGAATTAGCGGACTCCCGTTCCTCTGTTTAGCACAATGGTGGCAGACCTAGTCATCCACTATACTCAATACAGCCCTGTGCAAGCAGCAGGGAACTAATGCAGACCTTACATTACTCTCCTCTCAGTACTTTCCTGCCTTCCTCCTCAATAATGAAGACTAGTGTCCTGCAGAGGCAGTTTACAAGCAACGTATCTTCAATATTCGAATGAGAGGCAGTGACATAAAATAAGTTCCCCGCTAACTCTTGACTGCTGGGAGGGGATAACAGCTGAGCTACTGCCATACACGATACCTCACCAGAACAGCATGTCATTGAGAGAGGAAGGAATGAAAAATCAGATGGATTTAGGAGAGCATGCAACTAAATTCAAGTGATTCATCAGTTGATCTACCATGATGGATTAGATTGATTGGAAATAAGAGGCAACTGGTAACCAGAAAGCCAAAGTTTAGATTCCTTAATGATTTAAATAACAGTTATTTTAATACTCCTAATGACATTTATGCAAAAGACATTGGCACTCACTATATATTAAACACCAATACGTAAAATTATTTTCATAAAATTTCACTGACAAACTACAATTCAATCAACCAGTCTGTAACGTCAGTTAGTGTAAGGGCCCTATCATACACTCGGCACAATGCAGCACCAGGTGCAACGCAAGTGTTTTTTGCTAGTTTCAACCAGGCGCAGTTATCATTTTCACGTCCTGCGCCACGTTGTTTAAATAGAAAATGCATTTGCGCCCATTTATGCACCCATGGGAGTGCTGGTCTGAAAACGAAGTGTGTTCAAGCGCACTGATGGTGCGCTGCGTTGCTACTGTGAGGCAACTGAAATAGACTGCGCCATTGACCAACACAAACCTGGTATAAAGTCTAAAGTTAATTTAAAGAGCGCGTTAGTAATATGCACATATAGGCGGGTGCACAACGCGCTTACACTTTGCTTATTAAACGCACAGTGACGCGCAGCAGCACACAAACATTTTTAAATAGTCTGTCTTTCCGCTTGCAAATGCCGCCATGTAAATAGCGAATCCGCCATGGCGCTCGCAACTGGCTATTAAAGGGAATGGGAGACTAGAATCTGATTGGTTTATTGCACGTTACGCCCAAAACACACCCATTACTCATTAAAGTTTTTCTCAATTGCTTTGGCTCAGTTCTCAAATGTTTTTTTTATTTCCCAAAACATTAAGTTCAGATCTCTGAACAATTCGCTTCTTTCTCACATCAGATTGGAATTTCTTATTGATTTGAGCAAATTGCAAATGCTTTGGCACATGTGTGCAAAGAGTACATACAACTGCAGTTTGTTACTGTTGTTACTGTTACATACTGTTGTCTGCAGTTTGGACAACAAATAATTGCATATGGCTTGTTGATCAAAACTGATGACTCAATTCTCACTTACACTGTCAAACACTTCAGAACTTCTCAAATATTTTTTATTATGTAAGCCATCACATTCAAAACTATCTATTCAATTATCATAATTAGTATACATGAATGTATATTCTAAAATATATCTGACTTTGACATTGTTTGTAATGTTTGCTAAATTGGCACATGACCTCTAATTGCATTCGCAATCTAATTGCAAATTACTTCTAATATGAATCAACCATTTAACCATTTCACCAATCAACTTTGGGAGTATATATATATATATATATATATATATATATATATATATATATATATATATATATATTTCCCACAGCACAATCACTGCTGTAGAAGTTTTTGAGAATGGAGGACGTTCACAACCCTGAACTGCAGCAACATGCTCATGGAAGAGCAATTGGAAGGCGTGTAAGAATACGTGGTGGTGGTAGAGGAAGAAATAATCGAGGAAGAGGTGGAAATAGAAGAGTCAGATTCTCTGATGAAATCAGAGCCACACTTGTGGATCAAATCATGGTTTAACAATGGAAGAGGCTGGTCGAAGAGTACAGCCTAATGTAAACAGGTCCACAGTGTCATCAATTGTGCAAACCTTTCGTAGGGAAAACAGGTAAATATGTTTTTTGTTTTGTTTTACAGTATGTAAAGTATTTTTACAGTATAAACAACAATATTGTAAAGGTAAATGCAAGTCTATTTGTTTATTCTATAGAACTGCACGACAACCTCGCGCTGGTGGCAGAGCAGCAGTATTTAACCAACTGCAAGAACAAGAAATTTGCAACATGGTCATAGCCAACAATTCCATCAGGCTAAGAGAGATCCAAAATGCAATCATACATGACAATAATGTCTTTGCAAATATAAATTCTGTCAGCATTTCCACCATAGACAGAGTTTTAAAAAGACATCAGATGACTATGAAACAGCTCTATAAGGTGCCATTTGAGAGGAACAGTGAAAGAGTCAAGGTGTTGCGGTACCAGTATGTCCAGGTAAACCATTGGTGTGCACTTAGTGAGTTCCCTTTCGAGAGGTCTCTCCTATTGCGTAAGTAGCTTACGCTATGGGGAAAACTCCTTTTCTCGAGAATATTGAAGTCTTTATGTAAAACGCATTGCAGCTGCACAGCAGACAGCAATGAGCGAAGGAGCTCGGTCATTGGCTATGCTGCGGCAACTTGCTCGAACCAATGACGGGGCGATTCTGAATGCGCGACCAATGAGCGCGCCTCGCACCCGCGCGCGTCAGAGCCCGCCAAGATGGGCGTGGCCAAGAGCTATATATTGGGCGCTCCGTCATGAGAGTTCTTTAGATTTAATCTCCTTCAGCGAACACCTTCTTCGCTGGATCCTCCGGATTATTGAAAGCCTTCGCCGCCGTGGAAAAGCATACCAGCGGGATTGCTACGAGGACGTCGGCATCTTCAGCCGCCTTCGAACGCCATCCTACTGAGCCATCCGGCGCGCTGCAAGCAAGTATTTTACATCGTTTGTTCCCCCCGCGACATTTGTAAAAGAGCAATTTTCCGTGGCGTTGTTTCAAATGCCTTCCTGCGCGTCGTGCAGAGACCTTCTGCCAGACGGGGATCGTCACATCATCTGCGCTCGCTGCCTGGGCCAGGACCACGCAGAAGCTGCTTTGACCAAGGGCGGATGCCCGGAATGTGATGACCTGGGTCTCTCCGCACTGCGGGCTCGCTTCGCCGCTTTTGCCGCGAGCGAGCCCATCGCCGCCACCCCTCTGTTTGAGCCGCGCATTAAGAAAAAGCGCCACTCACAGAGGCTTCCTGAACCTGAGCTCAGTGACGTCACGCCGAGCCAGTCTCTGCGTGCTTCACCGCCGCTCTTGTCTTCCCCACCGCCCTGTTCAGTTCACTCAGCCGGACCCACACCCCTCTAGCAGAGCGGTGGGCCTTGTGAATTTCGGCGCGTCCGAGGACGACGGGGGAGTAGATGACACCTTGTCTATTGACGCCGCATCGGACGACTGGCCGGGCTCCGCTTTCGACCCCGCCCCGTCGACCCGGACGAGTGGGGGCTCCACCATGGATACAGAGATTGTCCGCATCCTCTCGAAGGCCGTGGAGGACCTCGGGCTCGATTGGTCTTCTCCCGAAGAACCAACCCGAAGCCAACTGGACGAGTGGTTTCTGCAGGGGCGCCAGCAGGCCCCTCGGCAAAGGCCTTCTCCTTTCTTCCCGGAAGTTCATGACGAACTCACCAAGTCATGGAAAGCCCCCCACTCTGCGCGTCTGAAGCCTTCTTTTTCTTCGTCGCTCTCCTCTGTGGACGGCGCGAAGGAAAGAGGCTACGAGGGAACGCCGCCCCTCGAGGAGGCCGTGGCCAATCATCTTTGCCCGCCCTCCACCACCGGATGGAAAGCCAAGGCTTCCCACCCCTCGAAGCCCTGCCGCACTACTTCGGCTCTCGCTGGTCGCGCCTACGTGCCGCCGGCCAAGCTGCGTCAGCGCTTCACTCAATGGTGGTACTTCAAGTGTTCCAAGCCAAGCTTCTCCGCTCCCTGGACGAGTCTGGCCCCGAACCCGAAGTCTTCAAGGACCTACGCAGCGCGACTGACATAGCCCTGCGAGCCACGAAGGCCACCGCCCAGTCTATTGGCCGCGCCATGGCTAATTTGACTGTTCTCGAGCGCCATTTGTGGCTGACTCTGACGGAGATAAAGGACGCGGTTAAGGCCCCGTTTCTCGACGTGCCGATCTCCACCAGCGGGCTGTTTGGACCGGCGGTTAAAGGTTTCGCCGAACGCTTCACTGAGGCCCAGAACGCTTCCCAAGCTATGGGCCATTTCCTGCCGAGGAAGGCTGGAGGCTGCCACAGCCGCAGCGGGCTAGAGCAGCCCCCACCGCCTCTCAGCCCGCGCCTCAGACTGACACTCGACGCCGCTCGCGCTCCCACAACCGCAAGCCGCCTCCTGAGCGACGGGGTCCTCGGCCCAAGATTGTGGTGAACCCTGAGCCTCGAAAGCCTTCCTAGCCACAGGAATGAGAAGAGAGAGTGCGAGTCTCGCAAAAGCCGGACCACTCTCTCTGCAAAATCTCAAACATTACCCAGTCCCCTTACAGGCGGCTGGAACTGTCCATACAGCAGTCAATGGGCCAGTCACAGAGCTCACTCACCTGCAAACAAACGCCGTTTTTACGGCGACACACAGAAAACACAAAAAGAGTCTTTTTCTGCCTGTGTCACTAAGGGTTCACATGTCCACAAAGTGTGCATTCCCAGATACTGTCAAAACAGTGCCAAATTCATTCCCAGCTCAAGCTGCACGCTCCATGAATGTAGATCACGTGCCTACGGTCATGTACGCACCACTACACACAAGCACTGTTCACACAGTTATGAATTCATCCCCAGTAAAAGCAGGAAACATTGTAAAAGTGACGCATGTGCCTACCACTGTCTATGCACCCCCACTTATAAACACTGTCCCTACGGTGTCAAACACAGCCCCAGCTCAGGCTGCGAGTTTTACAGACACAGCGCGCGCTGTTGTAATCACACACGCGCCTATTCACTCAGCTTAGTGATCGACCGATGTATCGGCTTACCAATATTTTTCCCGATATTTAAGCATTTTCCCATAATCGGGAATCGGTTTTGTAATATCGGATTTTCCGATAAACGGCGCCATCTTGTGGCCGTTTTGAGAATTCCGCCATTGCAGCCCGCGTCTGAGGAGATCAGTTTAACAACTCTGTGCACAGGTAAAGTATATGTTCTACTTGCTTTGCTTTAATTATTCAACTTTATTTAACATAACAGACATGCAGAAATGAGATTTGAGACATAAATGCGTGATATAGTTTATTTATGCAGCTTGGTTCTAAAAAAATGAGACGAACTCATTGAGCCACGTAGCGTAATCCGTCACGTCCTTCCCCAATAAAGACGTAACTTTACACTAATTAAATAAAACAGACATGAATGAGTGCATGTTGAAAATAAAAGCGCTGAATTTAATTCTCTATCTGTTGTATTTGCTCACCATTAGTCTCGAAAAAAAAGTTCGTTCATATTGCTGAGCACTCACTGGGTTGATGATCAGGAATGCTCAAGCACGGCCACTGAATGAAACTTTTGACAAGATTATCTTGTTTAAACACCCTAGATTATATTATCATTCTACATAGCAATTATTTCGCTAATACACATCTAAAAATACCGCTTTGTGGAAATTAATTATTTATTATCTGCACGCGCGATCGCGGTTGAGTAACGTATAGCCTAATGTTATAGTTATGTGTAAATGCATAGATAAACAGCACTTTGTCATAAAGCATTTCATGATCTAGACCGACAAAAATATTAATAATAATTAATAACATACTAGTTGGAAAATGCAATGATGTATATGCTGTTTTGTTTGTTACTTTCGTGATGTTATAGGCTGTTCCAGCTAATATTATGCAGTGAATTAATATTACCCAGTGAATTATTCCTCACTCTTAGTTTAAACCTATTAAACGGCACATAAACCTTCTAAAACTGTTTAAAATGAATTACATTTCTGCAAAGGTGATATGACTCCCCTGTCAATTATTTTTTCCATATGAAAACATTATGTTTTTAACATTTATTTTGCCTATTGTTAACATTGTTGCTGCTGATGCTTATAAATGATATGTATAATTTAGATATAAATTATATAATGTAATAATATAAAAGTTTTTATTGTAATTTGATTAGTTTACCATTTATGAAAACAAATAAACATATCCAAATATGTTAGAATAGTTTTTGTGCTTTATTTTTTACCTCATCAAAGCTTTTATTTTTAAACAAAGACACTTAGTAACAGTGCACTTTATTTTTTGGACTCAGACCCCTCTATTTATTTGTGTATAAATATCAAGGTTTTTTTTTGTATGCAAGGAGGGAGTGATTGTTATAAATAAAATGGTTTGTTCAGTTCATTTGTGCCAAAAACAGAAGTATAACAGTAAATAAATATCGGTTCTGCATATCGGTTATCGGGCACATACACATGCAAATAATTTGTATCGGTATCGGTTATAAAAAAATCAATATCGGTCGATCACTAACTCAGCTGCTCAAGCGCGCCCGCGCCTCTGAGAGCTGCGAGCTCAGGCGATTCGCTGGCCGGGTCCCTACGTCACAGCGGCCCGCCCCTAGCCTGTATTCAGCCCATATCTGTACACACAGCGGCATGGGAAAACATTCCAGATATGCCGAAATGGGTGTTGAATATAATAAAGCACGGATACTCGCTCCAGTTCGCTTGCAGACCACCACGTTTTACGAACGGTCGAGACGAAAGTGAGAAAGGAGTGTTCGCATGTTCTACGCACCGAGGTGCGCAAATTAATAGAAAAGGGCGCTGTGGAAACTGTTCCCCCCTCTATGAGCGGGGCAGGTTTTTACAGCCGCTATTTTCCGTCCCGAAAAAGGATGGCGGTCTCCGCCTCATCCTAGATCTCAGACACCTGAACAAAGCACTAATGATTCGCTCGTTCAGAATGTTAACAACCAAACATATCCTCTCGCAAGTACGCCCAGGAGATTGGTTTCTCTCAGTGGATCTTAAAGATGCTTACTTTCACATTCCAATAGCGCCTCATCACAGGCCTTTTCTGAGATTCGCTTTCGAGGGACAGTCTTACCAGTACACAGTACTTCCGTTCGGCCTGTCCCTGGCTCCCCGTACATTCACGAAATGTATGGATGCAGAATTTTCCCCCTTGAGACGAAGGGGAGTGCAAATACTGAATTATCTCGACGATTGGCTGGTCCTAGCACAATCAGAGAGTCAGTTAATAACACACAGATCTTGATTATCAGATTATCAGCCATCTAGAAGGCCTGGGTCTAAGGATCAATTTTGCAAAAAGTATACTATCTCCCAGCCAGAAGATTTATTTCCTGGGAATAGTTCTAGACTCGATGCAGATGACAGCTCGTCTCTCATCAGAGCGCGCGCTCACCATCCGGCGCCTTGCAACATCATTCAGGGCGGGCGCGCGCGCCCCCATCAAGCGGCTTCAGAGGATGCTAGGTCTCATGGCCTCAGCACCGGCCGTACTCCTGCTAGGGTTGTTGCATATGCGTCCTCTCCAACGCTGGCTCAAGAGCCGCGTCCCGGCTCACGCGTGGCGTTCGGGACACCTTTTAATCAGAGCGAACCACGGCTGTATAAAAGCCCTGACGCACTGGAAAGCCGCCGACTGGTACCAGTCAGGCGTGAGTCTGGGTGTGAACACAAGGAGAGAGATTATCACAACAGATGCCTCCAAAATAGGTTGGGGAGCCCTTTACGAGGGCAGGCCTGTCTCCGGCTTTTGGTCAAACCCTGAGAAGCGCCTACACATAAACTGCCTGGAGATGAAAGCAGTCGCTTTGGCTCTCAGAGCCCTGCTTCCACATCTAAAAAACGAACACGTCCTGGTCCGAATGGACAACATGACGGTAGTGTCGTACATAAATCGCCAGGGTGGACTCAGGTCGAGCTCCATGCATTCAATGGCCAGGAGACTCATCTTATGGTCCCAGCACAACTTGCGCTCGCTGAGAGCAGCGCATGTGCCAGGTGCGCTGAACCAAGGGGCAGACATGCTATCCAGAGACAAGATTCTCCCAGGAGAATGGGCTCTCAACCCGCTGACGATTCAGAGGTTATGGAAAATCTTTGGCGAGGCTGAGGTCGACCTCTTCGCCTCCAAGGAGAATGCACACTGCTCTCTTTTCTTCAGGAAAAGCACGGACGCGCTCGCCCAGAGCTGGCCGAGCCGCCCCTTATATGCATTTCCCCCGATCGCGATGCTGCCGCAGGTCATCAGTCGGGTCCGAGAGGAGTGAAACGCAGTGCTCCTGATAGCCCCACTCTGGAAGAACCAAACATGGTTTCCAGAATTGATGCAAATGCAATCTTCACCATGGCCGATTCCACTGAGGCCAGACCTCCTCAGTCAGGCCAGCGGGATGATATTTCATCCCCGCCCCGATCTGTGGGCCCTTCATGCATGGCCCCTCAATGGGTTCCCAGGAACCTCACGAGTGGAGCGCTAAAAACCATCGCTGAGGCGCGGGCGCCCTCCACGAGACGCTTATATGCCCAGAAATGGAAAGTGTTCAGTGACTGGTGTAACGCCGAGGGCCTGAACCCTGAAACATGCGAGATTAGGAACGTACTCGCTTTTCTACAAGGGCTTCTGGAGGCGGGCCACACCCCCTCCACGCTCAAAGTATATGTGGCGGCCATCACAGCGTCACACGACCCTGTGATGGAACGTCCATTGGGAAGAAACGACCTAATTATTCGTTTCCTAAGGGGCGCTAGGAGGATAAACCCTTCACGCCCCCCCTCAGTGCCGATCTGGGACCTAGCTACGGTCCTAGATGCTCTTAAAGGGCCCCCGTTCGAACCACTCCGAACCGTGCACCTTAAGCAGCTCTCGCTCAAAACTGTGCTCTTGCTGGCACTAGCCTCGGTCAAGAGAGTGGGCGACCTGCACGCGCTTTCGACAAGCGCTGCCTGCTTGGAATTCGGACCTAACGACTGCAGGGTCGTCCTTAGGCCAAAACATGGGTATATTCCTAAAGTGCTCACCACTCCCTTCAGAGCACAGGTTATCTCCCTAACTGTGCTATCGTCACCAGCAGACGAACACGACGCTAATCTACTCTGCCCCGTTAGGGCTCTCAGAGTGTATTTGGAGCGTTCTGCCCTATTCAGACAGACAGAACAACTGTTTGTATGCTTTGGCGGCCATACGAAAGGTTCCGCCGTTTCAAAGCAGAGAATCTCTCACTGGATAGTTGAGGCTATAGCGCTGGCTTATGAAGCCAAGGGACTTCAATGCCCCTGGGGAGTCAAAGCACACCCCACCAGGAGTGTGGCTTCTTCCTGGGCGTGGTCGAGCGGGATACCGATCGAGGATATTTGTGCGGCGGCAGGCTGGGCCTCACCGTCCACATTTATCAGGTTTTACAACCTACAGGTCCCGACATTGCATTCCAATGTACTATTACAGCATGATGCTAGTAGAACTATGAGTTCGTATCTAGATTATGTATGTGCTTGTGTCACACTGAGCGCCTTCTAGCCGCTCTATACTATTTCCCACATATAAAGCTCGCCTCTGCCGGCTAGTTGGATGATAACTTTGCTTTTCAGCTCAGGCACCTGCCTCTGGCTATCATAAGGCGAAGTTCAGCACGCACGGCGTTTTGCATGGTGTTCCCATAGCGTAAGCTACTTACGCAATAGGAGAGACCTCTTGAAAGGGAACGACTCGGTTACTAACGTAACCTCGGTTCCCTGAGAGGAGGGAACGAGTATTGCGTAAGCTGCCGTGCTTGTGCTTGGTTAGTTCGCTTCAGTCGTTTTAACCTAAAGAACTCTCATGACGGGGCGCCCAATATATAGCTCTTGGCCACGCCCATCTTGGAGGGCTCTGACGCGCGCGGACGCGAGGCGCGCTCATTGGTCGCGCATTGAGAATCGCCCCGTCATTGGTTCGAGCAAGTTGCCGCAGCACAGCCAATGACCGAGCTCCTTCGCTCATTGCTGTCGGCTGTGCAGCTGCAATGCGTTTTACATAAAGACTTCAATATTCTCGAGAAAAGGAGTTTTCCCCATAGCGTAAGCTACTTACGCAATACTTTTTCCCTCCTCTCAGGGAACCGAGGTTACGTAAGTAACCGAGTCGTTTTCCTGTTTTTCTAAGATGCCTGTATTACTTTACTGTAAATTTCAGAAACCCATAAGAAAAAACATTTACTGTTACATTTTTTTTCTGTGTTTCTTCATCGAGAATCATGGAGTTAGAAGTACATGAAACGACCCACATTCTTGTTTTTGTGGACAAGGCTGGGTTTAATCTGTCCAAAGGCCGGAGACGTGGTCGCAATCTCATTGGACACCGAGCCACAATTGACACACCAGGCCAACGTGGGGCCAATATTACAATGTGTGCTGTATCACTGTATCACACAAGTTGCAACTTACATCTGTGTCTTTCTTTTTGATGAAATGGTCTCACACACTACTTTTCTTTGCACGCTTCATCCTGTTGTCTGCTCTGGCTCTAACCTCGAGTGTTTTAGCCTGTAGCCTTTACTTTTCGCAAACCTTGTGAGCGCGCGAGCCCAAACGCTGTGACCTCGCGCCAAATGTTTTTATTGGTTTATTAAAGTAAACAGGCGAGTTATGAAAAACTGAGGGTGTGGGATTTCTTCACTTAACACAAAAATATATTGGAATGAGATGGCTAACTGTGGTAGCGATTAGTCCACTGTCTATAATAGCCTAATTTAGAGATCACTTTTTTTTTAACCGACT